>NC_082710.1:180974834-181274834 GCF_030144855.1 Hypanus sabinus | reverse complement strand
GGACTGGACTATATATAGAATGTATCGGTGGTCAGGGAGTCTGGACTATAAATAGAATATATCGGTGGTCTGGCTTTCTGGACTATATATAGAACAGATCGGTGGTCTGGGGACTGGACTATATATAGAATATATCGGTGGTCTGGGGACTGGACTATATATAGAATATATCGGTGGTCTGGGGGTCCGGACTATATATAGAATGTATTGGAGGTCTGGGGACTGGACTGTATATAGAATATATTGGTGGTCAGTGAGTCTGAACTATATATAGAATATATCGGTGGTCTGGGGGTCTGGACTATATATAGAATATTTCGGTTGTCTGCGGGTCTGGACTATATATAGATTATATCGGTGGTCTGGGGGTCTGGACTATATATAGAATAGATAAGTGGTCTGGGGGTCTGGACTATACATCGAATATATCGGTGGTCTGGGGACGGGACTATAAATAGAATAGATCGGTGGTATTCGCAGTGGACTATATATAGAATATATCGGTGGTCTGCGCAGTGGAATATATATAGAATATATCGGTGGTCTGTGGACTGGACTATACATAGAATATATCGGTGGTCTAGGGGTCTGGACTATATATAGAATGTATCGGTGGTCTGGGGTCTGGACTATATATGGAATATATTGGTGATCTGCGGACTGGACTATACATAAAATATATCGGTGGTCTGGGGGTCTGGACTATACATAGAATATATCGGTAGTCTGGGGACTGGACTATATATGGAATATATTGGTGATCTGCGGACTGGACTATACATAAAATATATCGGTGGTCTGGGGGTCTGGACTATACATAGAATACATCGGTGGTCTGGGGGTCCGGACTATATATAGAATATATCAGTGGTCTGGGGGATGGACTATATATAGAATATATTGGTGATCTGCGGACTGGACTCTATATGGAATATCTTGGTGATCTGCGGACTGGACTATATATAGAATATATCGGTGGTCTGGGGGTCTGGACTATACATAGAATATGTCGGTGGTCTGGGGACTGGACTATATATAGAATATATCGGTGATCTGTGGACTGGACTATATATAGAATATATCGGTCGTCTGGGGGTGTGGACTTTACATAGAATATATCGGTGGTCTGGGGGTCTGGACTATATATAGAATAGATAAGTTGTCTGGGGGTCTGGACTTTATATAGAATATATCGGTGGTCTGGGGACGGGACTATAAATAGAATAGATCGGTGGTATTCGCAGTGGACTATATATAGAATATATTGGTGGTATTCGCAGTGGACTATATATAGAATATATCGGTGGTCTGCGCAGTGGAATATATATAGAATATATCGGTGGTCTGCGCAGTGGACTATATATAGAATATATCGGTGGTCAGGGAGACTGGACTATATATAGAATAGATCGGTGGTCTGGGGGTCTGGACTATATATAGAATATATCGGTGGTCTGGGGGACTGGACTATATATAGAATATATCGGTGGTCTGGGGGACTGGACTATATATAGAATATATCGGAGGTCTGGGGGACTGGACTATATATAGAATATATCGGTGGTCTGGGGACTGGACTATATATAGAATGTATCGGTGGTCAGGGAGTCTGGACTATAAATAGAATATATCGGTGGTCTGGCTTTCTGGACTATATATAGAACAGATCGGTGGTCTGGGGACTGGACTATATATAGAATATATCGGTGGTCTGGGGACTGGACTATATATAGAATATATCGGTGGTCTGGGGGTCCGGACTATATATAGAATGTATTGGAGGTCTGGGGACTGGACTGTATATAGAATATATTGGTGGTCAGTGAGTCTGAACTATATATAGAATATATCGGTGGTCTGGGGGTCTGGACTATATATAGAATATTTCGGTTGTCTGCGGGTCTGGACTATATATAGATTATATCGGTGGTCTGCGGGTCTGGACTATATATAGAATAGATAAGTGGTCTGGGGGTCTGGACTATACATCGAATATATCGGTGGTCTGGGGACGGGACTATAAATAGAATAGATCGGTGGTATTCGCAGTGGACTATATATAGAATATATCGGTGGTCTGCGCAGTGGAATATATATAGAATATATCGGTGGTCTGTGGACTGGACTATACATAGAATATATCGGTGGTCTGGGGGTCTGGACTATATATAGAATGTATCGGTGGTCTGGGGTCTGGACTATATATGGAATATATTGGTGATCTGCGGACTGGACTATACATAAAATATATCGGTGGTCTGGGGGTCTGGACTATACATAGAATATATCGGTAGTCTGGGGACTGGACTATATATGGAATATATTGGTGATCTGCGGACTGGACTATACATAAAATATATCGGTGGTCTGGGGGTCTGGACTATACATAGAATACATCGGTGGTCTGGGGGTCCGGACTATATATAGAATATATCAGTGGTCTGGGGGATGGACTATATATAGAATATATTGGTGATCTGCGGACTGGACTCTATATGGAATATCTTGGTGATCTGCGGACTGGACTATATATAGAATATATCGGTGGTCTGGGGGTCTGGACTATACATAGAATATGTCGGTGGTCTGGGGACTGGACTATATATAGAATATATCGGTGATCTGTGGACTGGACTATATATAGAATATATCGGTCGTCTGGGGGTGTGGACTTTACATAGAATATATTGGTGGTCTGGGGGTCTGGACTATATATAGAATAGATAAGTTGTCTGGGGGTCTGGACTTTATATAGAATATATCGGTGGTCTGGGGACGGGACTATAAATAGAATAGATCGGTGGTATTCGCAGTGGACTATATATAGAATATATTGGTGGTATTCGCAGTGGACTATATATAGAATATATCGGTGGTCTGCGCAGTGGAATATATATAGAATATATCGGTGGTCTGCGCAGTGGACTATATATAGAATATATCGGTGGTCAGGGAGACTGGACTATATATAGAATAGATCGGTGGTCTGGGGGTCTGGACTATATATAGAATATATTGGTGATCTGCGGACTGGACTATATATAGAATATATCGGTGGTCTGGGGGTCTGGACTATACATAGAATATATCGGTGGTCTGGGGACTGGACTACATATAGAATATATCGGTGATCTGTGGACTGGACTATATATAGAATATATCGGTGGTCTGCGGGTCTGGAGGATATAGAGAATATATCGGTGGTCTGGGGGTCTGGACTATACAAAGAATATATCGGTGGTCCGGGAACTGGACCATATATAGAATATATCGGTGGTCTGGGGACTGGACTATATATAGAAAATATCGGTGGTCTGGGGGTCTGGACTATATCTAGACTATTATAGGTGGTCTGGGGGTCTGGACTATATATAGAATATATCGGCGGTCAGGGGGTCTGGACTATATATAGAATATATCGGTGATCTGCGGACTGGATTATATATAGAATATATCGGTGGTCTGGGGGTCCGGACTATATATAGAATATATTGGTGGTCTGGGGTTCTGGACTATATATAGAATATATCGGTGGTCTGGGGACTGGACTATATATAGAATATATTGGTGGTCAGTGAGTCTGAACTATATATAGAATATATCGGTGGTCTGGGGACTGGACTATATATAAAATATTTCGGTGGTCTGGGGGTCTGGACTATATATAGAATATATCGGTGGTCTGCGGGTCTGGACTATATATAGAATATATCGGTGGTCTGGGGGTCTGGACTATATATAGAATAGATAAGTTGTCTGGGGATCTGGACGTTATATAGAATATATCGGTGGTCTGGGGACGGGACTATAAATAGAATAGATCGGTGGTATTCGCAGTGGACTATATATAGAATATATTGGTGGTCTGCGCAGTGGACTATATATAGAATATATCGGTGGTCTGCGCAGTGGAATATATATAGAATATATCGGTGGTCTGGGGACTGGACTATACATAGAATATATCGGTGGTCTGGGGGTCTGGACTATATATAGAATGTATCGGTGGTCTGTGCAGTGGAATATATATAGAATATATCGGTGGTCTGGGGTCTGGACTATATATGGAATATATTGGTGATCTGCGGACTGGACTATACATAGAATATATCGGTGGTCTGGGGGTCTGGACTGCACATAGAATATATCGGTGGTCTGGGGACTGGACTATATATAGAATATATCGGTGGTCTGGGTTCTGGACTATATATAGAATATATCGGCGGTCTGGGGGTCTGGACTATATATAGAATATATCGGTGGTCAGGGAGTCTCGACTATATATAGAATATATCGGAGGTCTGCAGACTGGACTATATATAGAATATATCAGTGGTCTGGGGACGACTATATATAGAATATATCGGTGGTCAGGGGGTCTGGACTATATATAGAATATATCGGTGGTCTGGGGGACTGGACTATATATAGAATATATCGGTGGTCTGGGGGTCTGGACTATACATAGAATATATCGGTGGTCTGGGGACTGGACTATATATAGAATATATCGGTGGTCTGGGGACTGGACATTATATAGAATATATCGGTGGTCTGGGGGTCCGGACTATATATAGAATATATTGTTGGTCTGGGGTTCTGGACTATATATAGAATATATCGGTGGTCTGGGGACTGGACTATATATAGAATATATTGGTGGTCAGTGAGTCTGAACTATATATAGAATATATCGGTGGTCTGGGGACTGGACTATATATAAAATATTTCGGTGGTCTGGGGGTCTGGACTATATATAGAATATATCGGTGGTCTGCGGGTCTGGACTATATATAGAATATATCGGTGGTCTGGGGGTCTGGAGGATATAGAGAATATATCGGAGGTCTGCGGACTGGACTATAAATAGAATAGATCGGTGGTATTCGCAGTGGAATATATATAGAATATATCGGTGGTCTGGGGACTGGAATTTACATAGAATATATCGGTGGTCTGGGGGTCTGGACTATATATAGAATGTATCGGTGGTCTGTGCAGTGGAATATATATAGAATATATCGGTGGTCTGGGGTCTGGACTATATATGGAATATATTGGTGATCTGCGGACTGGACTATACATAGAATATATCGGTGGTCTGGGGGTCTGGACTGTACATAGAATATATCGGTGGTCTGGGGACTGGACTATATATAGAATATATCGGTGGTCTGGGTTCTGGACTATATATAGAATATATCGGTGGTCTGGGGGATGGACTATATATAGAATATATTGGTGATCTGCGGACTGGACTATATATGGAATATATTGGTGATCTGCGGACTGGACTATATATAGAATATATCGGTGGTCTGGGGGTCAGGAGGATATAGAGAATATATCGGAGGTCTGCGGACTGGACTATATATAGAATATATAAGTGGTCTGGGGGTCTGGACTATATATAGAATATATCGGTGGTCTGGGTACTGGACTATATATAGAATATATCGGTGGTCTGCGCAGTGGACTATATATAGAATATATCGGTGGTCAGGGAGACTGGACTATATATAGAATAGATCGGTGGTCTGGGGGTCTGGACTATATATAGAATATATTGGTGGTCTGCGGACTGGACTATATAGAGAATATATCGGTGGTCTGGGGGTCTGGACTATATATAGAATATATCGGTGGACTGCGGACTGGACTATATAGAGAATATATCGGTGGTCTGGGAGTCTGGACTATATGTAGAATATATAGGTGGTCTGGGGGTCTGGACTATATATAGAATATATAGGTAGTCTGGCGGTCTGGACTATATGTAGAATATATCGGTGGTCTGGGGGTCTGGACTATATATAGAATATATCGGTGGTCTGGACTATTTATAGAATATATCGGTGGTCTGGGGGTCTGGACTATACATAGTATATATCGGTGGTCTGCGCAGTGGACTATATATAGAATATATCGGTGGTCAGGGAGACTGGACTATATATAGAATAGATCGGTGGTCTGCGCAGTGGACTATATATATAATATATCGGTGGTCTGGGGACTGGACTATATACAGAATATCTCGGTGGTCTGGGGCTCTGGACTATATATAGAATATAACGGTGGTCTGGGGACGACTATATATAGAATATATCGGTGGTCAGGGGGTCTGGACTATATATAGAATATATCGGTGGTCTGGGGGACTGGACTATATATAGAATATATCGGTGGTCTGGGGAACTGGACTATATATAGAATATATCGGAGGTCTGGGGGACTGGACTATATATAGAATATATCGGTGGTCTGGGGACTGGACTATATATAGAATGTATCGGTGGTCAGGGAGTCTGGACTATAAATAGAATATATCGGTGGTCTGGCGGTCTGGACTATATATAGAACAGATCGGTGGTCTGGGGACTGGACTATATATAGAATATATCGGTGGTCTGGGGACTGGACTATATATAGAATATATCGGTGGTCTGGGGGTCTGGACTATATATAGAATATTTCGGTTTTCTGCGGGTCTGGACTATATATAGATTATATCGGTGGTCTGGGGGTCTGGACTATATATAGAATAGATAAGTGGTCTGGGGGTCTGGACTATACATCGAATATATCGGTGGTCTGGGGACGGGACTATAAATAGAATAGATCGGTGGTATTCGCAGTGGACTATATATAGAATATATCGGTGGTCTGCGCAGTGGAATATATATAGAATATATCGGTGGTCAGTGGACTGGACTATATATAGAATATATCGGAGGTCTGGGGGTCTGGACTATATATAGAATGTATCGGTGGTCTGGGGTCTGGACTATATATGGAATATATTGGTGATCTGCGGACTGGACTATACATAAAATATATCGGTGGTCTGGGGGTCTGGACTATACATAGAATATATCGGTAGTCTGGGGACTGGACTATATATGGAATATATTGGTGATCTGCGGACTGGACTATACATAAAATATATCGGTGGTCTGGGGGTCTGGACTATACATAGAATATATCGGTGGTCTGGGGGTCCGGACTATATATAGAATATATCAGTGGTCTGGGGGATGGACTATATATAGAATATATTGGTGATCTGCGGACTGGCATAGATATGGAATATCTTGGTGATCTGCGGACTGGACTATATATAGAATATATCGGTGGTCTGGGGGTCTGGACTATACATAGAATATGTCGGTGGTCTGGGGACTGGAGTATATATAGAATATATCGGTGATCTGTGGACTAGACTATATATAGAATATATCGGTCGTCTCGGGGTGTGGACTTTACATAGAATATATCGGTGGTCTGGGGTCTGGACTATATATAAAATATATCTGTGGACTGGGGACTGGACTATATGTAAAATATATCGGTGGTCTGGGGTCTGGACTATATATGGAATATATTGGTGATCTGCGGACTGGACTATACATAAAATATATCGGTGGTCTGGGGGTCTGGACTATACATAGAATATATCGGTGGTCTGGGGACTGGACTATATATAGAATATATCGGTGGTCTGGGGTCTGGACTATATATGGAATATATTGGTGATCTGCGGACTGGACTATACATAAAATATATCGGTGGTCTGGGGGTCTGGACTATACATAGAATATATCGGTAGTCTGGGGACTGGACTATATATGGAATATATTGGTGATCTGCGGACTGGACTATACATAAAATATATCGGTGGTCTGGGGGGCTGGACTATACATAGAATATATCGGTGGTCTGGGGGTCCGGACTATATATAGAATATATCAGTGGTCTGGGGGAGGGACTATATATAGAATATATTGGTGATCTGCGGACTGGACTATATATGGAATATCTTGGTGATCTGCGGACTGGACTATATATAGAATATATCGGTGGTCTGGGGGTCTGGACTATACATAGAATAGATAAGTGGTCTGGGGGTCTGGACTATACATAGAATATATCGGTGGTCTGGGGACGGGACTATAAATAGAATAGATCGGTGGTATTCGCAGTGGACTATATATAGAATATATCGGTGGTCTGCGCAGTGGAATATATATAGAATATATCGGTGGTCTGTGGACTGGACTATACATAGAATATATCGGTGGTCTGGGGGTCTGCACTATATATAGAATGTATCGGTGGTCTGGGGTCTGGACTATATATGGAATATATTGGTGATCTGCGGACTGGACTATACATAAAATATATCGGTGGTCTGGGGGTCTGGACTATACATAGAATATATCGGTAGTCTGGGGACTGGACTATATATGGAATATATTGGTGATCTGCGGACTGGACTATACATAAAATATATCGGTGGTCTGGGGGGCTGGACTATACATAGAATATATCGGTGGTCTGGGGATCCGGACTATATATAGAATATATCAGTGGTCTGGGGGATGGACTATATATAGAATATATTGGTGATCTGCAGACTGGACTATATATGGAATATCTTGGTGATCTGCGGACTAGACTATATATAGAATATATCGGTGGTCTGGGGGTCTGGACTATACATAGAATATGTCGGTGGTCTGGGGACTGGACTATATATAGAATATATCGGTGATCTGTGGACTGGACTATATATAGAATATATCGGTCGTCTGGGGGTGTGGACTTTACATAGAATATATCGGTGGTCTGGGGTCTGGACTATATATAAAATATATCTGTGGACTGGGGACTGGACTATATGTAAAATGTATCGGTGGTCTGGGGGTCTGGACTATACATAGAATATATCGGTGGTCTGCGCAGTGGACTATATATAGAATATATCGGTGGTCAGGGAGACTGGACTATATATAGAATAGATCGGTGGTCTGGGGGTCTGGACTATATATAGAATATATTGGTGATCTGCGGACTGGACTATATATAGAATATATCGGTGGTCTGGGGGTCTGGACTATACATAGAATATATCGGTGGTCTGCGGACTGGACTATATATAGAATATATCGGTGATCTGTGGACTGGACTATATATAGAATATATCGGTGGTCTGGAGGTCTGGAGGATATAGAGAATATATCGGTGGTCTGGGGGTCTGGACTATACAAAGAATATATCGGTGGTCCGGGAACTGGACCATATATAGAATATATCGGTGGTCTGGGGACTGGACTATATATAGAAAATATCGGTGGTCTGGGGGTCTGGACTATATCTAGAATATATAGGTGGTCTGGGGGTCTGGACTATATATAGAATATATCGGCGGTCTGGGGGTCTGGACTATATATAGAATATATCGGTGATCTGCGGACTGGATTATATATAGAATATATCGGTGGTCAGGGGGTCTGGACTATATATAGAATATATCGGTGGTCAGGGAGTCTCGACTATATATAGAATATATCGGAGGTCTGCAGACTGGACTATATATAGAATATATCAGTGGTCTGGGGACGACTATATATAGAATATATCGGTGGTCAGGGGGTCTGGACTATATATAGAATATATCGGTGGTCTGGGGGACTGGACTATATATAGAATATATCGGTGGTCTGGGGGTCTGGACTATACATAGAATATATCGGTGGTCTGGGGACTGGACTATATATAGAATATATCGGTGGTCTGGGGACTGGACTATATATAGAATATATCGGTGGTCTGGGGGTCCGGACTATATATAGAATATATTGGTGGTCTGGGGTTCTGGACTATATATAGAATATATCGGTGGTCTGGGGACTGGACTATATATAGAATATATTGGTGGTCAGTGAGTCTGAACTATATATAGAATATATCGGTGGTCTGGGGACTGGACTATATATAAAATATTTCGGTGGTCTGGGGGTCTGGACTATATATAGAATATATCGGTGGTCTGAGGGTCTGGACTATATATAGAATATATCGGTGGTCTGGGGGTCTGGACTACATATGGAATAGATAAGTTGTCTGGGGGTCTGGACTTTATATAGAATATATCGGTGATCTGGGGACGGGACTATAAATAGAATAGATCGGTGGTATTCGCAGTGGACTATATATAGAATATATCGGTGGTCTGCGCAGTGGACTATATATAGAATATATCGGTGGTCTGCGCAGTGGAATATATATAGAATATATCGGTGGTCTGGGTGACTGGACTATATATAGAATGTATCGGTGGTCTGTGCAGTGGAATATATATAGAATATATCGGTGGTCTGGGGTCTGGACTATATATGGAATATATTGGTGATCTGCGGACTGGACTATACATAGAATATATCGGTGGTCTGGGGGTCTGGACTATACATAGATTATATCGGTGGTCTGGGGACTGGACTATATATAGAATATATCGGTGGTCTGGGTTCCTGACTATATATAGAATATATCGGTGGTCTGGGGGATGGACTATATATAGAATATATTGGTGATCTGCGGACTGGACTATATATGGAATATATTGGTGATCTGCGGACTGGACTGTATATAGAATATATCGGTGGTCTGGGGGTCTGGAGGATATAGAGAATATATCGGAGGTCTGCGGACTGGACTATATATAGAACATATAAGTGGTCTGGGGGTCTGGACTATATATAGAATATATCGGTGGTCTGGGTACTGGACTATATATAGAATATATCGGAGGTCTGCGGACTGGACTATATATAGAATATATAAGTGGTCTGGGGGTCTGGACTATATATAGAATATATCGGTGGTCTGGGTACTGGACTATATATAGAATATATCGGTGGTCTGGGGACTGGACTATATATAAAATATATCGGTGGTCTGGGGACTGGACTATATATAGAATATATCGGAGGTCTGTGGGTCTGGACTATATATAAAATATATCGGTGGTCTGGGGGTCTGGACTATATATAGAATATATCGGTCGTCTGGGGGTGTGGACTTTACATAGAATATATCGGTGGTCTGGGGTCTGGACTATATATAGAATATATCTGTGGACTGGGGACTGGACTATATATAAAATATATCGGTGGTCTGGGGACTGGACTATATATAGAATATATCGCAGGTCTGTGGGTCTGGACTATATATAAAATATATCGGTGGTCTGGGGGTCTGGACTATATCTAGAATATATCGGTGGTCTGGGGTCTGGACTATATATAGAATATATCTGTGGACTGGGGACTGGACTATATGTAAAATATATCGGTGGTCTGGGGGTCTGGACTAAACATAGAATATATCGGTGGGCTGCGCAGTGGTCTATATATAGAATATATCGGCGGTCTGGGGGTCTGGACTATATATAGAATATATCGGTGTTCTGCGGACTGGATTATATATAGAATATATCGGTGGTCAGGGGGTCTGGACTATATATAGAATATATCGGTGGTCAGGGAGTCTCGACTATATATAGAATATATCGGAGGTCTGCAGACTGGACTATATATAGAATATATCAGTGGTCGGGGGACGAATATATATAGAATATATCGGTGGTCTGGGGATCTGGACTATATATAGAATATATAGGTGGTCTGGGGGTCTGGACTATATATAGAATATATCGGTGGTCTGGGGTTCTGGACTATATGTAGAATATATCGGTGGTCTGGGGACTGGACTATATATAAAATATATCGGTGGTCTGGGGGTCTGGACTATATATAGAATATATCGGTGGTCTGCGGGTCTGGACTATATATTGAATGTATCGGTGGTCTGGGGACGGGACTATAAATAGAATAGATCGGTGGAATTAGCAGTGGACTATATATAGAATATATCGGTGGTCTGCGCAGTGGACTATATATAGAATGTATCGGTGGTCTGTGCAGTGGAATATATATAGAATATATCGGTGGTCTGGGGACTAGACTATATATAGAATATATCGGTGGTCTGGGGACTGGACTATATATAGAATATATCGGTGGTCTGGGGGTCCGGACTATATATAGAATATATTGGTGGTCTGGGGTTCTGGACTATATATAGAATATATCGGTGGTCTGGGGACTGGACTATATATAGAATATATTGGTGGTCAGTGAGTCTGAACTATATATAGAATATATCGGTGGTCTGGGGACTGGTCTATATATAAAATATTTCGGTGGTCTGGGGGTCTGGACTATATATAGAATATATCGGTGGTCTGCGGGTCTGGACTATATATAGAATATATCGGTGGTCTGGGGGTCTGGACTATATATAGAATAGATAAGTTGTCTGGGGGTCTGGACTTTATATAGAATATATCGGTGGTCTGGGGACGGGAGTATAAATAGAATAGATCGGTGGTATTCGCAGTGGACTATATATAGAATATATCGGTGGTCTGCGCAGTGGACTATATATAGAATATATCGGTGGTCTGCGCAGTGGAATATATATAGAATATATCGGTGGTCTGGGGACTGGACTATACATAGAATATATCGGTGGTCTGGGGGTCTGGACTATATATAGAATGTATCGGTGGTCTGTGCAGTGGAATATATATAGAATATATCGGTGGTCTGGGGTCTGGACTATATATGGAATATATTGGTGATCTGCGGACTGGACTATACATAGAATATATCGGTGGTCTGGGGGTCTGGACTATACATAGAATATATCGGTGGTCTGGGGACTGGACTATATATAGAATATATCGGTGGTCTGGGTTCTGGACTATATATAGAATATATCGGTGGTCTGGGTACTGGACTATAAATAGAATATATCGGTGGTCTGGGGACTGGACTATATATAAAATATATCGGTGGTCTGGGGACTGGACTATATATAGAATATATCGGAGGTCTGTGGGTCTGGACTATAATATATATCGGTGGTCTGGGGGTCTGGACTATATATAGAATATATCGGTCGTCTGGGGGTGTGGACTTTACATAGAATATATCGGTGGTCTGGGGTCTGGACTATATATAGAATATATCTGTGGACTGGGGACTGGACTATATATAAAATATATCGGTGGTCTGGGGACTGGACTATATATAGAATATATCGGAGGTCTGTGGGTCTGGACTATATATAAAATATATCGGTGGTCTGGGGGTCTGGACTATATATAGAATATATCGGTCGTCTGGGGGTGTGGACTTTACATAGAATATATCGGTGTCTGGGGTCTGGACTATATATAGAATATATCTGTGGACTGGGGACTGGACTATATGTAAAATATATCGGTGGTCTGGGGGTCTGGACTATACATAGAATATATCGGTGGTCTGCGCAGTGGACTATATATAGAATATATCGGTGGTCAGGGAGACTGGACTATATATAGAATAGATCGGTGGTCTGGGGGTCTGGACTATATATAGAATATATTGGTGATCTGCGGACTGGACTATATATAGAATATATCGGTGGTCTGGGGGTCTGGACTATACATAGAATATATCGGTGGTCTGGGGACTGGACTATATATAGAATATATCGGTGATCTGTGGACTGGACTATATATAGAATATATCGGTGGTCTGGGGGTCTGGAGGATATAGAGAATATATCGGTGGTATGGGGGTCTGGACTATACAAAGAATATATCGGTGGTCCGGGAACTGGACCATATATAGAATATATCGGTGGTCTGGGGACTGGACTATATATAGAAAATATCGGTGGTCTGGGGGTCTGGACTATATCTAGAATATATAGGTGGTCTGGGGGTCTGGACTATATATAGAATATATCGGCGGTCTGGGGGTCTGGACTATATATAGAATATATCGGTGATCTGCGGACTGGATTATATATAGAATATATCGGTGGTCAGGGAGTCTGGACTATATATAGAATATATCGGTGGTCAGGGAGTCTCGACTATATATAGAATATATCGGAGGTCTGCAGACTGGACTATATATAGAATGTATCGGTGGTCTGTGCAGTGGAATATATATAGAATATATCGGTGGTCTGGGGTCTGGACTATATATGGAATATATTGGTGATCTGCGGACTGGACTATACATAGAATATATCGGTGGTCTGGGGGTCTGGACTATACATAGAATATATCGGTGGTCTGGGGACTGGACTATATATAGAATATATCGGTGGTCTGGGTTCTGGACTATATATAGAATATATCGGTGGTCTGGGGGATGGACTATATATAGAATATATTGGTGAACTGCGGACTGGACTATATATGGAATATATTGGTGATCTGCGGACTGGACTATATATAGAATATATCAGTGGTCTGGGGGTCTGGAGGATATAGAGAATATATCGGAGGTCTGCGGACTGGACTATATATAGAATATATCGGTGGTCTGGGTACTGGACTATATATAGAATATATCGGAGGTCTGCGGACTGGACTATATATAGAATATATAAGTGGTCTGGGGGTCTGGACTATATATAGAATATATTGGTGGTCTGGGTACTGGACTATATATAGAATATATCGGTGGTCTGGGGACTGGACTATATATAAAATATATCGGTGGTCTGGGGACTGGACTATATATAGAATATATCGGAGGTCTGTGGGTCTGGACTATATATAATATATATCGGTCGTCTGGGGGTGTGGACTTTACATAGAATATATCGGTGGTCTGGTGTCTGGACTATATATAGAATATATCTGTGGACTGGGGACTGGACTATATATAAAATATGTCGGTGGTCTGGGGACAGGACTATATATAGAATATATCGGAGGTCTGTGGGTCTGGACTATATATAAAATATATCGGTGGTCTGGGGGTCTGGACTATATATAGAATGTATCGGTGGTCTGTGCAGTGGAATATATATAGAATATATCGGTGGTCTGGGGTCTGGACTATATATGGAATATATTGGTGATCTGCGGACTGGACTATACATAGAATATATCGGTGGTCTGGTGGTCTGGACTATACATAGAATATATCGGTGGTCTGGGGACTGGACTATATATAGAATATATCGGTGGTCTGGGTTCTGGACTATATATAGAATATATCGGTGGTCTGGGGGATGGACTATATATAGAATATATTGGTGAACTGTGGACTGGACTATATATGGAATATATTGGTGATCTGCGGACTGGACTATATATAGAATATATCAGTGGTCTGGGTGTCTGGAGGATATAGAGAATATATCGGAGGTCTGCGGACTGGACTATATATAGAATATATCGGTGGTCTGGGTACTGGAATATATATAGAATATATCGGAGGTCTGCGGACTGGACTATATATAGAATATATAAGTGGTCTGGGGGTCTGGACTATATATAGAATATATTGGTGGTCTGGGTACTGGACTATATATAGAATATATCGGTGGTCTGGGGACTGGACTATATATAAAATATATCGGTGGTCTGGGGACTGGACTATATATAGAATTTATCGGAGGTCTGTGGGTCTGGACTATATATAATATATATCGGTCGTCTGGGGGTGTGGACTTTACATAGAATATATCGGTGGTCTGGGGTCTGGACTATATATAGAATATATCTGTGGACTGGTGACTGGACTATATATAAAATATATCGGTGGTCTGGGGACTGGACTATATATAGAATATATCGGAGGTCTGTGGGTCTGGACTATATATAAAATATATCGGTGGTCTGGGGGTCCGGACTATATATAGAATATATTGGTGGTCTGTGGTTCTGGACTATATATAGAATATATCGGTGGTCTGGGGACTGGACTATATATAGAATATATTGGTGGTCAGTGAGTCTGAACTATATATAGAATATATCGGTGGTCTGGGGACTGGACTATATATAAAATATTTCGGTGGTCTGGGGGTCTGGACTATATATAGAATATATCGGTGGTCTGCGGGTTTGGACTATATATAGAATATATCGGTGGTCTGGGGGTCTGGACTATATATAGAATAGATAAGTTGTCTGGGGGTCTGGACTTTATATAGAATATATCGGTGGTCTGGGGACGGGACTATAAATAGAATAGATCGGTGGTATTCGCAGTGGACTATATATAGAATATATCGGTGGTCTGCGCAGTAGACTATATATAGAATATATCGGTGGTCTGCGCAGTGGAATATATATAGAATATATCGGTGGTCTGGGGACTGGACTATACATAGAATATATCGGTGGTCTGGGGGTCTGGACTATATATAGAATGTATCGGTGGTCTGTGCAGTGGAATATATATAGAATATATCGGTGGTCTGGGGTCTGGACTATATATGGAATATATTGGTGATCTGCGGACTGGACTATACATAGAATATATCGGTGGTCTGGGGGTCTGGACTATACATAGAATATATCGGTGGTCTGGGGACTGGACTATATATAGAATATATCGGTGGTCTGGGTTCTGGACTATATATAGAATATATCGGTGGTCTGGGGGATGGACTATATATAGAATATATTGGTGAACTGCGGACTGGACTATATATGGAATATATTGGTGATCTGCGGACTGGACTATATATAGAATATATCAGTGGTCTGGGGGTCTGGAGGATATAGAGAATATATCGGAGGTCTGCGGACTGGACTATATATAGAATATATCGGTGGTCTGGGTACTGGACTATATATAGAATATATCGGAGGTCTGCGGACTGGACTATATATAGAATATATAAGTGGTCTGGGGGTCTGGACTATATATAGAATATATTGGTGGTCTGGGTACTGGACTATATATAGAATATATCGGTGGTCTGGGGACTGGACTATATATAAAATATATCGGTGGTCTGGGGACTGGACTATATATAGAATATATCGGAGGTCTGTGGGTCTGGACTATATATAATATATATCGGTCGTCTGGGGGTGTGGACTTTACATAGAATATATCGGTGGTCTGGGGTCTGGACTATATATAGAATATATCTGTGGACTGGGGACTGGACTATATATAAAATATGTCGGTGGTCTGGGGACAGGACTATATATAGAATATATCAGAGGTCTGTGGGTCTGGACTATATATAAAATATATCGGTGGTCTGGGGGTCTGGACTATATATAGAATGTATCGGTGGTCTGTGCAGTGGAATATATATATAATATATCGTTGGTCTGGGGTCTGGACTATATATGGAATATATTGGTGATCTGCGGACTGGACTATACATAGAATATATCGGTGGTCTGGGGGTCTGGACTATACATAGAATATATCGGTGGTCTGGGGACTGGACTATATATAGAATATATCGGTGGTCTGGGTTTTGGACTATATATAGAATATATCGGTGGTCTGGGGGATGGACTATATATAGAATATATTGGTGAACTGTGGACTGGACTATATATGGAATATATTGGTGATCTGCGGACTGGACTATATATAGAATATATCAGTGGTCTGGGGGTCTGGAGGATATAGAGAATATATCGGAGGTCCGCGGACTGGACTATATATAGAATATATCGGTGGTCTGGGGACTGGACTATATATAGAATATATCGGTGGTCTGGGGGTCCGGACTATATATAGAATATATTGGTGGTCTGGGGTTCTGGACTATATATAGAATATATCGGTGGTCTGGGGACTGGACTATATATAGAATATATTGGTGGTCAGTGAGTCTGAACTATATATAGAATATATCGGTGGTCTGGGGACTGGACTATATATAAAATATTTCGGTGGTCTGGGGGTCTGGACTATATATAGAATATATCGGTGGTCTGTGGGTCTGGACTATATATAGAATATATCGGTGGTCTGGGGGTCTGGACTATATATAGAATAGATAAGTTGTCTGGGGGTCTGGACTTTATATAGAATATATCGGTGGTCTGGGGACGGGACTATAAATAGAATAGATCGGTGGTATTCGCAGTGGACTATATATAGAATATATCGGTGGTCTGCGCAGTGGACTATATATAGAATATATCGGTGGTCTGCGCAGTGGAATATATATAGAATATATCGGTAGTCTGGGGACTGGACTATACATAGAATATATCGGTGGTCTGGGGGTCTGGACTATATATAGAATGTATCGGTGGTCTGTGCAGTGGAATATATATAGAATATATCGGTGGTCTGGGGTCTGGACTATATATGGAATATATTGGTGATCTGCGGACTGGACTATACATAGAATATATCGGTGGTCTGGGGGTCTGGACTGTACATAGAATATATCGGTGGTCTGGGGACTGGACTATATATAGAATATATCGGTGGTCTGGGTTCTGGACTATATATAGAATATATCGGCGGTCTGGGGGTCTGGACTATATATAGAATATATCGGTGATCTGCGGACTGGATTATATATAGAATATATCGGTGATCTGCGGACTGGATTATATATAGAATATATCGGTGGTCAGGGGGTCTGGACTATATATAGAATATATCGGTGGTCAGGGAGTCTCGACTATATATAGAATATATCGGAGGTCTGCAAACTGGACTATATATAGAATATATCAGTGGTCTGGGGACGACTATATATAGAATATATCGGTGGTCAGGGGGTCTGGACTATATATAGAATATATCGGTGGTCTGGGGGACTGGACTATATATAGAATATATCGGTGGTCTGGGGGTCTGGACTATACATAGAATATATCGGTGGTCTGGGGACTGGACTATATATAGAATATATCGGTGGTCTGGGGACTGGACTATATATAGAATATATCGGTGGTCTGGGGGTCCGGACTATATATAGAATATATTGGTGGTCTGGGGTTCTGGACTATATATAGAATATATCGGTGGTCTGGGGACTGGACTATATATAGAATATATTGGTGGTCAGTGAGTCTGAACTATATATAGAATATATCGGTGGTCTGGGGACTGGACTATATATAAAATATTTCGGTGGTCTGGGGGTCTGGACTATATATAGAATATATCGGTGGTCTGCGGGTCTGGAATATATATAGAATATATCGGTGGTCTGGGGGTCTGGACTATATATAGAATAGATAAGTTGTCTGGGGGTCTGGACTTTATATAGAATATATCGGTGGTCTGGGGACGGGACTATAAATAGAATAGATCGGTGGTATTCGCAGTGGAATATACATAGAATATATCGGTGGTCTGGGGGTCTGGACTATACATAGAATATATCGGTGGTCTGGGGACTGGACTATATATAGAATATATCGGTGGTCTGGGTTTTGGACTATATATAGAATATATCGGTGGTCTGGGGGATGGACTATATATAGAATATATTGGTGAACTGTGGACTGGACTATATATGGAATATATTGGTGATCTGCGGACTGGACTATATATAGAATATATCAGTGGTCTGGGGGTCTGGAGGATATAGAGAATATATCGGAGGTCCGCGGACTGGACTATATATAGAATATATCGGTGGTCTGGGGACTGGACTATATATAGAATATATCGGTGGTCTGGGGGTCCGGACTATATATAGAATATATTGGTGGTCTGGGGTTCTGGACTATATATAGAATATATCGGTGGTCTGGGGACTGGACTATATATAGAATATATTGGTGGTCAGTGAGTCTGAACTATATATAGAATATATCGGTGGTCTGGGGACGGGACTATAAATAGAATAGATCGGTGGTATTCGCAGTGGACTATATATAGAATATATCGGTGGTCTGCGCAGTGGACTATATATAGAATATATCGGTGGTCTGCGCAGTGGAATATATATAGAATATATCGGTAGTCTGGGGACTGGACTATACATAGAATATATCGGTGGTCTGGGGGTCTGGACTATATATAGAATGTATCGGTGGTCTGTGCAGTGGAATATATATAGAATATATCGGTGGTCTGGGGTCTGGACTATATATGGAATATATTGGTGATCTGCGGACTGGACTATACATAGAATATATCGGTGGTCTGGGGGTCTGGACTGTACATAGAATATATCGGTGGTCTGGGGACTGGACTATATATAGAATATATCGGTGGTCTGGGTTCTGGACTATATATAGAATATATCGGCGGTCTGGGGGTCTGGACTATATATAGAATATATCGGTGATCTGCGGACTGGATTATATATAGAATATATCGGTGATCTGCGGACTGGATTATATATAGAATATATCGGTGGTCAGGGGGTCTGGACTATATATAGAATATATCGGTGGTCAGGGAGTCTCGACTATATATAGAATATATCGGAGGTCTGCAAACTGGACTATATATAGAATATATCAGTGGTCTGGGGACGACTATATATAGAATATATCGGTGGTCAGGGGGTCTGGACTATATATAGAATATATCGGTGGTCTGGGGGACTGGACTATATATAGAATATATCGGTGGTCTGGGGGTCTGGACTATACATAGAATATATCGGTGGTCTGGGGACTGGACTATATATAGAATATATCGGTGGTCTGGGGACTGGACTATATATAGAATATATCGGTGGTCTGGGGGTCCGGACTATATATAGAATATATTGGTGGTCTGGGGTTCTGGACTATATATAGAATATATCGGTGGTCTGGGGACTGGACTATATATAGAATATATTGGTGGTCAGTGAGTCTGAACTATATATAGAATATATCGGTGGTCTGGGGACTGGACTATATATAAAATATTTCGGTGGTCTGGGGGTCTGGACTATATATAGAATATATCGGTGGTCTGCGGGTCTGGAATATATATAGAATATATCGGTGGTCTGGGGGTCTGGACTATATATAGAATAGATAAGTTGTCTGGGGGTCTGGACTTTATATAGAATATATCGGTGGTCTGGGGACGGGACTATAAATAGAATAGATCGGTGGTATTCGCAGTGGAATATACATAGAATATATCGGTGGTCTGGGGGTCTGGACTATACATAGAATATATCGGTGGTCTGGGGACTGGACTATATATAGAATATATCGGTGGTCTGGGTTCTGGACTATATATAGAATATATCGGTGGTCTGGGGACTGGACTATATATAGAATATATCGGTGGTCTGGGGGATGGACTATATATAGAATATATTGGTGATCTGCGGACTGGACTATATATGGAATACATTGGTGATCTGCGGACTGGACTATATATAGAATATATCGGTGGTCTGGGGGTCTGGAGGATATAGAGAATATATCGGTGGTCTGGGGACTGGACTAAATATAGAATATATCGGTGATCTGTGGACTGGACTATATATAGAATATATCGGTGGTCTGGGGGTCTGGAGGATATAGAGAATATATCGGTGGTCTGGGGGTCTGGACTATACAAAGAATATATCGGTGGTCCGGGAACTGGACCATATATAGAATATATCGGTGGTCTGGGGACTGGACTATATATAGAAAATATCGGTGGTCTGGGGGTCTGGACTATATCTAGAATATATAGGTGGTCTGGGGGTCTGGACTATATATAGAATATATCGGCGGTCTGGGGGTCTGGACTATATATAGAATATATCGGTGATCTGCGGACTGGATTATGTATAGAATATATCGGTGGTCAGGGAGTCTGGACTATATATAGAATATATCGGTGGTCAGGGAGTCTCGACTATATATAGAATATATCGGAGGTCTGCAGACTGGACTATATATAGAATATATCAGTGGGCTGGGGACGACTATATATAGAATATATCGGTGGTCAGGGGGTCTGGACTATATATAGAATATATCGGTGGTCTGGGGGACTGGACTATATATAGAATATATCGGTGGTCTGGGGGTCTGGACTATACATAGAATATATCGGTGGTCTGGGGACTGGACTATATATAGAATATATCGGTGGTCTGGGGACTGGACTATATATAGAATATATCGGTGGTCTGGGGGTCTGGACTAAATATAGAATATATTGGTGGTCTGGGGTTCTGGACTATATATAGAATATATCGGTGGTCTGGGGACTGGACTATATATAGAATATATTGGTGGTCAGTGAGTCTGAACTATATATAGAATATATCGGTGGTCTGGGGACTGGACTATATATAAAATATTTCGGTGGTCTGGGGGTCTGGACTATATATAGAATATATCGGTGGTCTGTGGGTCTGGACTATATATAGAATATATCGGTGGTCTGGGGGTCTGGACTATATATAGAATAGATAAGTTGTCTGGGGGTCTGGACTTTATATAGAATATATCGGTGGTCTGGGGACGGGACTATAAATAGAATAGATCGGTGGTATTCGCAGTGGACTATATATAGAATATATCGGTGGTCTGCGCAGTGGACTATATATAGAATATATCGGTGGTCTGCGCAGTGGAATATATATAGAATATATCGGTAGTCTGGGGACTGGACTATACATAGAATATATCGGTGGTCTCGGGGTCTGGACTATATATAGAATGTATCGGTGGTCTGTGTAGTGGAATATATATAGAATATATCGGTGGTCTGGGGTCTGGACTATATATGGAATATATTGGTGATCTGCGGACTGGACTATACATAGAATATATCGGTGGTCTGGGGGTCTGGACTGTACATAGAATATATCGGTGGTCTGGGGACTGGACTATATATAGAATATATCGGTGGTCTGGGTTCTGGACTATATATAGAATATATCGGTGATCTGCGGACTGGATTATATATAGAATATATCGGTGGTCAGGGGGTCTGGACTATATATAGAATATATCGGTGGTCAGGGAGTCTCGACTATATATAGAATATATCGGAGGTCTGCAAACTGGACTATATATAGAATATATCAGTGGTCTGGGGACGACTATATATAGAATATATCGGTGGTCAGGGGGTCTGGACTATATATAGAATATATCGGTGGTCTGGGGGACTGGACTATATATAGAATATATCGGTGGTCTGGGGGTCTGGACTATACATAGAATATATCGGTGGTCTGGGGACTGGACTATATATAGAATATATCGGTGGTCTGGGGACTGGACAATATATAGAATATATCGGTGGTCTGGGGGTCCGGACTATATATAGAATATATTGGTGGTCTGGGGTTCTGGACTATATATAGAATATATCGGTGGTCTGGGGACTGGACTATATATAGAATATATTGGTGGTCAGTGAGTCTGAACTATATATAGAATATATCGGTGGTCTGGGGACTGGACTATATATAAAATATTTCGGTGGTCTGGGGGTCTGGACTATATATAGAATATATCGGTGGTCTGCGGGTCTGGAATATATATAGAATATATCGGTGGTCTGGGGGTCTGGACTATATATAGAATAGATAAGTTGTCTGGGGGTCTGGACTTTATATAGAATATATCGGTGGTCTGGGGACGGGACTATAAATAGAATAGATCGGTGGTATTCGCAGTGGAATATATATAGAATATATCGGTGGTCTGGGGACTGGACTATACATAGAATATATCGGTGGTCTGGGGGTCTGGACTATATATAGAATGTATCGGTGGTCTGTGCAGTGGAATATATATAGAATATATCGGTGGTCTGGGGTCTGGACTATATATGGAATATATTGGTGATCTGCGGACTGGACTATACATAGAATATATCGGTGGTCTGGGGGTCTGGACTATACATAGAATATATCGGTGGTCTGGGGACTGGACTATATATAGAATATATCGGTGGTCTGGGTTCTGGACTATATATAGAATATATCGGTGGTGTGGGGACTGGACTATATATAGAATATATCGGTGGTCTGGGGGATGGACTATATATAGAATATATTGGTGATCTGCGGACTGGACTATATATGGAATATATTGGTGATCTGCGGACTGGACTATATATAGAATATATCGGTGGTCTGGGGGTCTGGAGGATATAGAGAATATATCGGAGGTCTGCGGACTGGACTATATATAGAATATATAAGTGGTCTGGGGGTCTGGACAATATATAGAATATATCGGTGGCCTGGGTACTGGACTATATATAGAATATATCGGTGGTCTGCGCAGTGGACTATATATAGAATATATCGGTGGTCTGGGTTCTGGACTATATATAGAATATATCGGTGGTCTGGGGACTGGAGTATATATAGAATATATCGGTGGTCTGGGGGATGGACTATATATAGAATATATTGGTGATCTGCGGACTGGACTATATATGGAATACATTGGTGATCTGCGGACTGGACTATATATAGAATATATCGGTGGTCTGGGGGTCTGGAGGATATAGAGAATATATCGGTGGTCTGGGGACTGGACTAAATATAGAATATATCGGTGATCTGTGGACTGGACTATATATAGAATATATCGGTGGTCTGGGGGTCTGGAGGATATAGAGAATATATCGGTGGTCTGGGGGTCTGGATTATACAAAGAATATATCGGTGGTCCGGGAACTGGACCATATATAGAATATATCGGTGGTCTGGGGACTGGACTATATATAGAAAATATCGGTGGTCTGGGGGTCTGGACTATATCTAGAATATATAGGTGGTCTGGGGGTCTGGACTATATATAGAATATATCGGCGGTCTGGGGGTCTGGACTATATATAGAATATATCGGTGATCTGCGGACTGGATTATGTATAGAATATATCGGTGGTCAGGGAGTCTGGACTATATATAGAATATATCGGTGGTCAGGGAGTCTCGACTATATATAGAATATATCGGAGGTCTGCAGACTGGACTATATATAGAATATATCAGTGGTCTGGGGACGACTATATATAGAATATATCGGTGGTCAGGGGGTCTGGACTATATATAGAATATATCGGTGGTCTGGGGGACTGGACTATATATAGAATATATCGGTGGTCTGGGGGTCTGGACTATACATAGAATATATCGGTGGTCTGGGGACTGGACTATATATAGAATATATCGGTGGTCTGGGGACTGGACTATATATAGAATATATCGGTGGTCTGGGGGTCCGGACTATATATAGAATATATTGGTGGTCTGGGGTTCTGGACTATATATAGAATATATCGGTGGTCTGGGGACTGGACTATATATAGAATATATTGGTGGTCAGTGAGTCTGAACTATATATAGAATATATCGGTGGTCTGGGGACTGGACTATATATAAAATATTTCGGTGGTCTGGGGGTCTGGACTATATATAGAATATATCGGTGGTCTGTGGGTCTGGACTATATATAGAATATATCGGTGGTCTGGGGGTCTGGACTATATATAGAATAGATAAGTTGTCTGGGGGTCTGGACTTTATATAGAATATATCGGTGGTCTGGGGACGGGACTATAAATAGAATAGATCGGTGGTATTCGCAGTGGACTATATATAGAATATATCGGTGGTCTGCGCAGTGGACTATATATAGAATATATCGGTGGTCTGCGCAGTGGAATATATATAGAATATATCGGTAGTCTGGGGACTGGACTATACATAGAATATATCGGTGGTCTCGGGGTCTGGACTATATATAGAATGTATCGGTGGTCTGTGTAGTGGAATATATATAGAATATATCTGTGGTCTGGGGTCTGGACTATATATGGAATATATTGGTGATCTGCGGACTGGACTATACATAGAATATATCGGTGGTCTGGGGGTCTGGACTGTACATAGAA
Source organism: Hypanus sabinus (assembly GCF_030144855.1). NCBI lineage: Eukaryota > Metazoa > Chordata > Chondrichthyes > Myliobatiformes > Dasyatidae > Hypanus > Hypanus sabinus. The sequence continues at coordinate 181,249,377 of NC_082710.1, read as the reverse complement.
TATATCGGTGGTCTGGGGACTGGACTATATATAGAATATATCGGTGGTCTGGGTTCTGGACTATATATAGAATATATCGGTGATCTGCGGACTGGATTATATATAGAATATATCGGTGGTCAGGGGGTCTGGACTATATATAGAATATATCGGTGGTCAGGGAGTCTCGACTATATATAGAATATATCGGAGGTCTGCAAACTGGACTATATATAGAATATATCAGTGGTCTGGGGACGACTATATATAGAATATATCGGTGGTCAGGGGGTCTGGACTATATATAGAATATATCGGTGGTCTGGGGGACTGGACTATATATAGAATATATCGGTGGTCTGGGGGTCTGGACTATACATAGAATATATCGGTGGTCTGGGGACTGGACTATATATAGAATATATCGGTGGTCTGGGGACTGGACTATATATAGAATATATCGGTGGTCTGGGGGTCCGGACTATATATAGAATATATTGGTGGTCTGGGGTTCTGGACTATATATAGAATATATCGGTGGTCTGGGGACTGGACTATATATAGAATATATTGGTGGTCAGTGAGTCTGAACTATATATAGAATATATCGGTGGTCTGGGGACTGGACTATATATAAAATATTTCGGTGGTCTGGGGGTCTGGACTATATATAGAATATATCGGTGGTCTGCGGGTCTGGAATATATATAGAATATATCGGTGGTCTGGGGGTCTGGACTATATATAGAATAGATAAGTTGTCTGGGGGTCTGGACTTTATATAGAATATATCGGTGGTCTGGGGACGGGACTATAAATAGAATAGATCGGTGGTATTCGCAGTGGAATATATATACAATATATCGGTGGTCTGGGGACTGGACTATACATAGAATATATCGGTGGTCTGGGGGTCTGGACTATATATAGAATGTATCGGTGGTCTGTGCAGTGGAATATATATAGAATATATCGGTGGTCTGGGGTCTGGACTATATATGGAATATATCGGTGATCTGCGGACTGGACTATACATAGAATATATCGGTGGTCTGGGGGTCTGGACTATACATAGAATATATCGGTGGTCTGGGGACTGGACTATATATAGAATATATCGGTGGTCTGGGTTCTGGACTATATATAGAATATATCGGTGGTCTGGGGACTGGACTATATATAGAATATATCGGTGGTCTGGGGGATGGACTATATATAGAATATATTGGTGATCTGCGGACTGGACTATATATGGAATATATTGGTGATCTGCGGACTGGACTATATATAGAATATATCGGTGGTCTGGGGGTCTGGAGGATATAGAGAATATATCGGAGGTCTGCGGACTGGACTATATATAGAATATATAAGTGGTCTGGGGGTCTGGACAATATATAGAATATATCGGTGGTCTGGGTACTGGACTATATATAGAATATATCGGTGGTCTGCGCAGTGGACTATATATAGAATATATCGGTGGTCAGGGAGACTGGACTATATATAGAATAGATCGGTGGTCTGGGGGTCTGGACTATATATAGAATATATTGGTGGTCTGCGGACTGGACTATATAGAGAATATATCGGTGGTCTGGGGGTCTGGACTATATATAGAATATATCGGTGGTCTGCGGACTGGACTATATAGAGAATATATCGGTGGTCTGGGAGTCTGGACTATATGTAGAATATATAGGTGGTCTGGGGGTCTGGACTATATATAGAATATATAGGTAGTCTGGCGGTCTGGACTATATGTAGAATATATCGGTGGTCTGGGGGTCTGGACTATATATAGAATATATCGGTGGTCTGGACTTTTTATAGAATATATCGGTGGTCTGGGGGTCTGGACTATACATAGTATATATCGGTGGTCTGCGCAGTGGACTATATATAGAATATATCGGTGGTCAGGGAGACTGGACTATATATAGAATAGATCGGTGGTCTGCGCAGTGGACTATATATATAATATATTGGTGGTCTGGGGACTGGACTATATACAGAATATCTCGGTGGTCTGGGGCTCTGGACTATATATAGAATATAACGGTGGTCTGGTGACGACTATATATAGAATATATCGGTGGTCAGGGGGTCTGGACTATATATAGAATATATCGGTGGTCTGGGGGACTGGACTATATATAGAATATATCGGTGGTCTGGGGGACTGGACTATATATAGGATATATCGGAGGTCTGGGGGACTGGACTATATATAGAATATATAGGTGGTCTGGGGACTGGACTATATATAGAATGTATCGGTGGTCAGGGAGTCTGGACTATAAATAGAATATATCGGTGGTCTGGGGGTCTGGACTATACATAGAACAGATCGGTGGTCTGGGGACTGGACTATATATAGAATTTATCGGTGGTCTGGGGACTGGACTATATATAGAATATATCGGTGGTCTGGGGGTCCGGACTATATATAGAATGTATTGGAGGTCTGGGGACTGGACTGTATATAGAATATATTGGTGGTCAGTGAGTCTGAACTATATATAGAATATATCGGTGGTCTGGGGGTCTGGACTATATATAGAATATTTCGGTGGTCTGCGGGTCTGGACTATATATAGATTATATCTGTGGTCTGGGGGTCTGGACGATATATAGAATAGATAAGTGGTCTGGGGGTCTGGACTATACATAGAATATATCGGTGGTCTGGGGACGGGACTATAAATAGAATAGATCGGTGGTATTCACAGTGGACTGTATATAGAATATATTGGTGGTCAGTGAGTCTGAACTATATATAGAATATATCGGTGGTCTGGGGGTCTGGACTATATATAGAATATTTCGGTGGTCTGCGGGTCTGGACTATATATAGATTATATCGGTGGTCTGGGGGTCTGGACTATATATAGAATAGGTAAGTGGTCTGGGGGTCTGGACTATACATAGAATATATCGGTGGTCTGGGGACGGGACTATAAATAGAATAGATCGGTGGTATTCACAGTGGACTATATATAGAATATATCGGTGGTCTGCGCAGTGGAATATTTATAGAATATATCGGTGGTCTGTGGACTGGACTGTACATAGAATATATCGGTGGTCTGGGGGTCTGGACTATATATAGAATGTATCGGTGGTCTGGGGTCTGGACTATATATGGAATATATTGGTGATCTGCGGACTGGACTATACATAAAATATATCGGTGGTCTGGGGGTCTGGACTATACATAGAATATATCGGTACTCTGGGGACTGGACTATATATGGAATATATTGGTGATCTGCGGACTGGACTATACATAAAATATATCGGTGGTCTGAGGGGCTGGACTATACATAGAATATATCGGTGGTCTGGGGGTCCGGACTATATATAGAATATATCAGTGGTCTGGGGGATGGACTATATATAGAATATATTGGTGATCTGCGGACTGGACTATATATGGAATATCTTGGTGATCTGCGGACTGGACTATATATAGAATATATCGGTGGTCTGGGGGTCTGGACTATACATAGTATATATCGGTGGTCTGCGCAGTGGACTATATATAGAATATATCGGTGGTCAGGGAGACTGGACTATATATAGAATATATCGGTGGTCTGGGGGTCTGGACTATACATAGAATATGTCGGTGGTCTTGGGACTGGACTATATATAGAATATATCGGTGGTCTGTGGACTGGACTATATATAGAATATATCGGTGGTCTGGGGGTCTGGAGGATATAGAGAATATATCGGTGGTCTGGGGGTCTGGACTATACAAAGAATATATCGGTGGTCCGGGAACTGGACCATATATAGAATATATTGGTGGTCTGGGGACTGGACTATATATAGAAAATATCGGTGGTCTGGGGGTCTGGACTATATCTAGAATATATAGGTGGTCTGGGGGTCTGGACTATATATAGAATATATCGGCGGTCTGGGGGTCTGGACTATATATAGAATATATCGGTGATCTGCGGACTGGATTATATATAGAATATATCGGTGGTCAGGGAGTCTCGACTATATATAGAATATATCGGAGGTCTGCAGACTGGACTATATATAGAATATATCAGTGGTCTGGGGACGACTATATATAGAATATATCGGTGGTCAGGGGGTCTGGACTATATATAGAATATATCGGTGGTCTGGGGGACTGGACTATATATAGAATATATCGGTGGTCTGGGGGTCTGGACTATACATAGAATATATCGGTGGTCTGGGGACTGGACTATATATAGAATATATCGGTGGTCTGGGGACTGGACTATATATAGAATATTTCGGTGGTCTGGGGGTCCGGACTATATATAGAATATATTGGTGGTCTGGGGTTCTGGACTATATATAGAATATATCGGTGGTCTGGGGACTGGACTATATATAGAATATATTGGTGGTCAGTGAGTCTGAACTATATATAGAATATATCGGTGGTCTGGGGACTGGACTATATATAAAATATTTCGGTGGTCTGGGGGTCTGGACTATATATAGAATATATCGGTGGTCTGCGGGTCTGGACTATATATAGAATATATCGGTGGTCTGGGGCTCTGGACTATATATAGAATAGATAAGTTGTCTGGGGGTCTGGACTTTATATAGAATATATCGGTGGTCTGGGGACGGGACTATAAATAGAATAGATCGGTGGTATTCGCAGTGGACTATATATAGAATATATCGGTGGTCTGCGCAGTGGACTATATATAGAATATATCGGTGGTCTGCGCAGTGGAATATATATAGAATATATCGGTGGTCTGGGGACTGGACTATATATAGAATATATCGGTGGTTTGCGCAGTGGAATATATATAGAATATATCGGTGGTCTGGGGACTGGACTATACATAGAATATATCGGTGGTCTGGGGGTCTGGACTATATATGGAATATATTGGTGATCTGCGGACTGGACTATACATAGAATATATCGGTGGTCTGGGGACTGGACTATATATAGAATATATCGGTGGTCTGGGGGATGGACTATATATAGAATATATTGGTGATCTGCGGACTGGACTATATATGGAATATATTGGTGATCTGCGGACTGGACTATATATAGAATATATCGGTGGTCTGGGGGTCTGTAGGATATAGAGAATATATCGGAGGTCTGCGGACTGGACTATATATAGAATATATAAGTGGTCTGGGGGTCTGGACTATATATAGAATATATCGGTGGTCTGGGTACTGGACTATATATAGAATATATCGGTGGTCTGGGGACTGGACTATATATAAAATATATCGGTGGTCTGGGGACTGGACTATATATAGAATATATCGGAGGTCTGTGGGTCTGGACTATATATAAAATATATCGGTGGTCTGGGGGTCTGGACTATATATAGAATATATCGGTCGTCTGGGGGTGTGGACTTTATATAGAATATATCGGTGGTCTGGGGTCTGGACTATATATAGAATATATCTGTGGACTGGGTACTGGACTATATGTAAATTATATCGGTGGTCTGGGGGTCTGGACTATACATAGAATATATCGGTGGTCTGCGCAGTGGACTATATATAGAATATTTCGGTGATCAGGGAGACTGGACTATATATAGAATAGATCGGTGGTCTGGGGGTCTGGACTATATATAGAATATATTGGTGGTCTGCGGACTGGACTATATAGAGAATATATATGGTGGTCTGGGGGTCTGGACTATATATAGAATATATCGGTGGTCTGCGGACTGGAGTATATAGAGAATATATCGGTGGTCTGGGAGTCTGGACTATATGTAGAATATATAGGTGGTCTGGGGGTCTGGACTATATATAGAATATATAGGTAGTCTGGCGGTCTGGACTATATGTAGAATATATCGGTGGTCTGGGGGTCTGGACTATATATAGAATATATCGGTGGTCTGGGGGTCTGGACTATTTATAGAATATATCGGTGGTCTGGGGGTCTGGACTATACATAGAATATATCGGTGGTCTGCGCAGTGGACTATATATAGAATATATCGGTGGTCAGGGAGACTGGACTATATATAGAATAGATCGGTGGTCTGCGCAGTGGACTATATATATAATATATCGGTGGTCTGGGGACTGGACTATATACAGAATATCTCGGTGGTCTGGGGGTCTGGACTATATATAGAATATATCGGTGGTCTGGGGACTGGACTATATATAGACTATATCGGTGGCCTGGGTGTCTGGACTATATATAGAAAATATCGGTGGTCTGGGGACTGGACTATATATAGAATATATCGGTGGTCTGGGGGTCTGGACTATATATAGAATATATCGGTGGTTTGGGGACTGGACTATATATAGAATATATCGGTGGTCTGGGATTCTGGACTATATATAGAATATATCGGTGGTCTGGGGGTCTGGACTATATATAGAATATATCGGTGGTTTGGGGACTGGACTATATATAGAATATATCGGTGGTCTGGGGTTCTTGACTATACATAGAATATATCGGTGGTCTGCGAAGTGGACTATATATAGAATATATCGGTGGTCAGGGAGACTGGACTATATATAGAATAGATCGGTGGTCTGCGCAGTGGACTATATATATAATATATCGGTGGTCTGGGGACAGGACTATATATAGAATATCTCGTGGTCTGGGGGTCTGGGCTATATATAGAATATATCGGTGGTCTGGGGACTGGACTATATATAGAATATATCGGTGGCCTGGGGGTCTGGACTATATATAGAAAATATCAGTGGTCTGGGGACTGGACTATATATAGAATATATCGGTGGTCTGGGGGTCTGGACTATATATAGAACATATCGGTGGTCTGCGGACTGGACTATATAGAGAATATATCGGTGGTCTGGGGGTCTGGACTATATATAGAATATATCGGTGGTCTGCGGACTGGACTATATAGAGAATATATCGGTGGCTGGGGACTGGAGTATATATAGAATATATCGGTGGTTAGGGAGTCTGGACTATATATAGAATATATCGATGTTCTGCGGACTGGACTATATATAGAATATATCGGTGGTCTGGGGGTCTGGACTATATATAGAATATATCGGTGGTCTGGGGGTCTGGACTATACATAGAATGTATCGGTTGTCTGGGGACTGGACTATATATAGAATATTTCGGTGGTCTGGGGGTCTGGACTATACATAGAATATATAGGTTGTCTGGGGACTGGACTATATATAAAATAAATCGGTGGTCCGGGGTCTGGACTATATATAGAATATATCGGTGTTCTGGCGGTCTGGAGTATATATAGAATATATCGGTGGTCTGGGGACTGGACTATATATAGAATATATAGGTGGTCTGGGGGTCTGGACTATATATAGAATATATCAGTGGTCTGGGGGTCTGGACTATATATAGAATATATCGGTGGTCTGGGGGTCTGGACTATATATAGAATATATCAGTGTTCTGGGGACTGGACTATATATAGAATATATCGGTGGTTTGGGGACTGGACTATATATAGAATATATCGGTGGTCTGGGGGTCTGGACTATATATAGAATATATCGGTGGTCTGGGGGTCTGGACTATATATAGAATATATCGGTGGTCTGTGGACTGGACTATATATAGAATATATTGGTGGCCTGGGGGTCTGGACTATATATAGAAAATATCGGTGGTCTGGGGATTGGACTATATATAGAATATATCGGTGGTCTGGGGGTCTGGACTATATATAGAATATATCGGTGGTCTGGGGGTCTGGACTATATATAGAATATATCGGTGGTCTGGGGACTGGACTATATATAGAATATATCGGTAGTCTGGGGGTCTGGACTATATATAGAATAGATCGGTGGTTTGGGGACTGGACTATATATAGAATATATCGGTGGTCTGGGGACTGGACTATATATAGAATATATCGGTGGTCTGGGGGTCTGGACTATATATAGAATATATCGGTGGTCTGGGGACTGGACTATATAGAATATATCGGTGGTCTGGGGGTCTGGACTATATATATAGAATATATCGGTGGTCTGCGGGCTGGACTATATAGAGAATATATCGGTGTTCTGGGGACTGTACTATATATAGAATATATCGGTGGTCAGTGAGTCTGGACTATATATAGAATATATCGGTGGTCTGGGGACTGGACTATATATAGAATATATCGGTGGTCTGGCGGTCTGGACTATATGTAGAATATATCGGTGGTCTGGGGACTGAACTATATATAGAATATATAGGTGGTCTGGGGGTCTGGACTATATATAGAATATATCGGTGGTCTGGGGGTCTGGACTATATATAGAATATATCGGTGGCTTGGGGACTGGACTATATATAGAATATATCGGTGGTCTGGGGGTCTGGACTCTATATAGAATATATTGGTGGCCTGGGGGTCTGGACTATATATAGAATATATCGGTGATCTGCGGACTGGACTATATATAGAATATATCGGTGGTTAGGGAGTCTGGACTATATATAGAAAATATCGGTGGTCTGGGGTCCTGGACTATATATAGAATATATCGGTGGGGGACTGGACTATATATAGAATATATCGGTGTTCTGGGGGTCTGGACTATATATAGAATAGATCAGTGGTCTGGGGACTGGACTATATATAGAATATATTGGTGGTCTGGGGTCTGGACTATATATAGAATATATATGCACACACACACACACACACACACACACACACATATTCTGCATTGTCGTGTTTTTACCAATATTCTGCACAGGTCTGTTGACTCATATGCATCATGTCGTGGCATGCATTGGGGGGTAGAGGTGGGTTTCGGGACCCTTATTACGTGATTGTGATTGTGCGTGTGCTTACTGTGTGAGATTGTTGTGAGATTTGCACCTTGTGCCCTAGTAACACTATCTCGTTTGACTGTATTCGTTATGGTTAAATGAGAGTGAATTGTGCGTTGAACTGAACAGAATGGAAGATTTCAGTGGGAAATTCAGCATGTTACCGTAATGCCTGTTGACTGACTCACTTGAGGCATGGGCAGGAAGGCTGCCCTGTGCCGTGACTCTGTACACTACGATTTGTCATCCGGCCGCTGCACTGCATGCCTGAAAAATATTTACCAACTGGCTGTACCAAATTCATTTGAGATTCGTACAGCAGTAAACAAGTCATCTGTCACTTCACTTGTCTCGAGAGAACAGGGTTAATGTAATAACTTATTATCAAAGTAAATATACGTCACTATATACGAATCTGGGATTCATTTTTTGCAGGCATTTAAAGGAAAATAATGAAATACAACAGAATCTACAAAAGTTTTTACATAAATGAAGACTGACAAACAACCAACGTGTGAAAGACACATTGTAGAAATAATACTGGGAACCTGCGTTATTATCGGTACCGAGAACTCTCGGGCTCCTTTAGTTATCACGTGTGGATCGAAACATTCGGTGAAAACCATCCCTTGCATTAACAACCAACACACCCCAAGGACATGCTGGACACCAGAGCGTAGAGTCCTATTCCGGGGTCATCTGTAAGGAGTTTGTATGACCTCCCTGTGGAATACGTGGGTTCTCTCTGAGCCCTTTGCTTCCCTTCCACAGTCCAAAGATGTTCCAGTTAGCAGGTTAACCGGCCATTGTAAACTGTCCCGAGATGAGGCGAGGATTAAGTCCGGGATGCTCACAGGGTTTCTCTGAATTCATAAATAACCGCATTGAGGGCAGCCCACAAGTGTCTCCGCATAGTCACAAACAGACTGTCCTCTAACACCCCCCTACTACTCCCAGGACAGACCATCTTGGGGCCTCCCATCCGACTGTCGTCTGAACCCCCCTCCCCCCAGACAGGTTGTCTCAGGGCATCCCAGCCACAAACAGACGGTCCTCTAACCGCACTCAATGACAGGTCGTCTTGGGGCCTCCCAGCCACCCACCCATCGTCCCCTAACCATCCCCACCCACCCATCGTCCCCTAACCGTCCCCAGCCACCCACCTATCGTCCCCTAACCGTCCCCAGCCACCCACCCACGCAAACACACAGACAGTCCTGTAAAACCACCCCGTCAGGATAGTCATCTTGAACCACCCAGCTACACACAACCACGTCACGGAAACCCCCTCTGCCCAAGACAGGTTATCGCGGACAATAGACAATAGGTGCAGGAGTAGGCCATTCGGCCCTTCTAGCCAGCACCGCCATTCACTGTGATCATGGCTGATCATACACAATCAGTACCCCGTTCTTGCCCTCTCTCCATATCCCTTGACCCCGCTATCTATAAGAGCTCTAACTAGCTCTCTCTTGAATGCATCTAGAGACTTGGCCTCCACTGCCTTCTGAGGCAGAGCATTCCACATATCCACCAATCTCTGGGTGAAAAAGTTTTTCCACATCTCAGTTCTAAATGGCCTATCCCTTATTCTTAAACTGTGGCCTCTAGTTCTGGACTCACCCATCAGCGGGAACATGCTTCCTGCCTTTAGCGTGTCCAATCCCTTAATAATCTTATATGTCTCAATCAGATCCCCTCTCATGCTTCTAAATTCCAGTGTATACGAGCCCAGTCGCTCCAATCTTTCAACATATGACAGTCCCTCCATTCTGGGAATTAACCTTGTGAACCTACGCTGCACTCCCTCAATAGCAAGAATGTCTTTCCTCATATTTGGAGACCAAAACTGCACACAATACTCCAGGTGGGGTCTCACCAGGGCCCTGTCCAGCTGCAGAAGGACCTCTTTACTCCTATACTCAATTCCTCTTGTTATAAAGGCCAGCATGCCATTAGCTTTCTTCACTGCCTGCTGTACCTGCATTCTTGCTTTCATTGACTGATGTACAAGAACACCTAGATCTCGTTGTACTTCCCCTTTTCCTAACTTGACTCCATTTATAGTAATCTGCCTTCCTGTTCTTGCCACCAAAGTGGATAACCTCACATTTATCAACATTAAACTGCATCTGCCATACATTTGCCCACTCACCCAACCTGTCCAAGTCACCCTGCATTCTCATAACATCCTCCTGCCATTTCACACTGCCATCCAGCTTTGCGTCATCAGCAAATTTGCTAATGTTACTTTTAATCCCTTCATCTAAAGGGATGAGCATCCCAGCCTCACACCCACTTACATACACAGATGGTCCTGTAAAACCACCCCCACCCCCAGACAAGTCAACAGGTCATCGTGAGGCCTCCCAGTCAGTCACTCTCTCTCTCTCACACACACACACACACACACACACACACACACACACTTGTGATCCCCCAGGACAGGGCGTCTCTGGGTATCTCAGCCACCCATCCACGTTCCTATAGACCCCCAGCACCCCAGGACAAATCATCTCTGGGCCTCTAATAGTCTTGTGATCACAGACACTGGACCTTCAATTCCCCACTGGACTCTCAGAGCCAGGCCTTCGACCATGGAGCCTTACACTCCAGAATTCTAATCGACCATCGGGCCACGATCCTCGGCAACAACCCCTGGACTTGCCAATGATGACGAATGGCGACCCTGAAGAAGGACCCGAACTCCAAACTAGAGTTTTAACGGTGGTCCCAGGAAGTCTGCGAGCAGAATAATCCTAACACTCAAGAAACTACCTCACTGCGAAATCCTGCCTGCCACAGGACGATGCTCAACAGGAAGGTTAGGTATATAACAGAATCAGTAACCCAGGCACTCAACTTGGAGAACCTGAAAAGGAGGAACCATCTCGTAACAGGAGTTTGGTGATACCTGGATTCCAAATCGGGCAAGATTATCCTCACATGACTCGAGATCGAATCCCTGAGACCACCAAGGGGCACTGGAAGTGAGGACCAATAAAGTGCGGCCATTATACAAATCTGTAACACAAATTGTGAAAGCATTGGTTGTCAAGAAGGAAGTTAGCACGGAAAGTCCAAGAAAGCTCCTGCGCTTTGCTATGGTTTGTTGATGAGAAACATTGTGCCTTAAAAATACACTGAACATTTAAACTGCCTTTGAGGTTTTCTCCACAGTTTATTCAATGTTTTGTCCGCAATAACAGTCGAAATCACAAATGAGGAAGTTATGTTGCAGCTTTATAAAACTCTGATTAGACCGCACCTGGAGCATTGCATTCAACTTGCAAAGGGATTTGGACCAGCTGGAAAAATAGGTTGAAAAATGGCAGATGGAGTTTCTATGCAGACAAATGTGAGATGCTTATCTTCACTAACCCCAACATCAGAATCAGGTTTATTATGTGAAATTTGTTCACTTAGCAGCAGCAGTTCAAAGCAATACATAATCTAACAGAGACAGAAAAAAAGTAATAATGTATAAAATAAAACGTAATAATAAAGAAACAAGCAAATGGCACATACTGAAAAGATTATTAAAAAATGTGCAAAAACAGAAATACCATATATTAAAAAAGTGAGGTAGTGTCCAAAGCTTCAAAGTCCATTCAGGAACCGGATGGCAGAGGGGAACTATACGGCACTGAGGAGTGCAGTAGAACCAAGGATGTACAAATGTATGTCCATAATTCATTGAAAGTGGCGGCACAGGAAGATGGATAGGGTTGTAAAGGAAGCATTTGGCATGTTGGCCTTTATAAGTCAAATTATTGAATACAGCAGATGGGAGGTTGTGGTGAAAGTTTTACAAGAGATTGCTGAAGCCTAATTTGGAACACTGTGTCAAGTTTTGTTCACCTATCTACAGGAAAGATGTAAATAAGTTTGAAAAAGTACAGAAAAAATTACCAGGATGATGCCAGTACTGGAGGATCTGAGTTGTAAGGAAAGATTGAACAGGTTAGGACTTTATTCCTTAGAACGTAGAAAATTGAGGGGAGATTGATGGGAGTATACAAAATTATGGATAGGTAAATGCAAGCAGGGTTTTTCCACTGAACTTGGGTGGGACAACAACTTAGAGGTCATGGGTTAAGGGTGAAAGGTGAAATATTTAAGGGGAACATGAGAGGAGACTTCTTCCCTCTTCACGGGTGGTGAGAGTGTGCTAGCAGCCGTAATGCACGCAAGCTCAATTTCAATGCTTAAGTGAAGCTTGTGGATGAGAGGGGTATGGAGGGCTATGGTCCCGGAGCAGGGTGATGGGACTAGGTGGTTTAAAAGGTTCTGCACATATTAGATGGGCCAAAAGGCCTGTTACTGTGATGTAATTTTTATAGCTCTGACTCTAAATCTGCTTGCCCTGTGGAAGCTACAGCAAGGCAAGAGTTAAGATATTTTTTTAAATAGCAAAATAAACATTATTATTAAAAATTACAATGAATTCTGGTTAATCAGTAATTACCCCTCAACCATCAGGCTCTTGAATTAAAGGGGGTAGCTTCACTTAACTTCACTAATGCAATCTTTGAAACAATCCCACAACCTATGGATTCACTTTCAAGGACTTTTCATCAATATTTATTCTCAATATTTATTGTTGAGTTTTTCATTATTGCTATTTCTTTCTTCTTGTACTTGCATGGGTTTTTTTTGTCTTTTGCCAACTGGTTGGATGTCCATGTTGGTGTGGTCTTCCATCGATTCTATGATGGTTACTATTCTATTATGGATTTATTGAGTAATGCCCAAGAAAACGAATCTCAGGGTTGTATATGGTGAAATATATTTACTTCGAAAGCAAACTTATTTCAGACTTTGAATTTGGCCATATATTAATTACAGCAGTTGCTTATTTGGGGGCAATTCTTAAAGAACAGAAACTAATGCAAAAACAGTGGGGATTAATTATGACAGTGTGTCGCTTAACGGGACAGGAGACTGTAACTGAACAGATTTGAACTCGTGTCCCTCACGTGTACTTGTGTGGCTTTTACACTGTGCTTGGACTGAACAGCTTTTAAACAGTGTCAGTTGTGTCTGCTTGTGTTATGTTATCCATTTGAGTTGATGGTCATCAATGGGAAAAGTGGTGATTTTTGATCATTTTGTTTTTCATGTTTAAGAATAAACCGTGCTATGCCCTTTCATTCTTACACTCAGAGACAATGTGTTAAGCACTCTTCTATTACATCCTGAAGAGCAATATGGTTATGATGATGCCCAATTTACACACAACCACGACAGAGCAGGGGACCAGAGCCACTTGGCAGACACAGAAAGATGCAAATGAAGGATTCTAGGGTGATGTTTACTATTGGTCAGTTACTTTACAAATTCTTTAGTATTACTGACCTTTAACATGCAAATTCCCTGGCTATTAATACCTGTAATACTGTAGTGTAATTGGTAATTGATTATGCAAATAAGATACTGAACATACACCAAGTTACCAATGGTCAATATCAGTATCCATCCAGTCAATTTCTGTATAAAAACAACATTTCAGTATTGCTCAATGACATGAGTCATTGTCCACAAGTAAATGAAGTTCAAAGTAGCTTCATTATGAAAGTACACTTGTCACCGTATACAACCCTGAGATTCATTCTTTGTGGGCATTCACAGTAAACATCAATGAAAAACTGCACTCAACAGCCAGACAAACGAACAATGTGTAAAAGACAATAAACTGTGCAATACAAAAAGGAAAGAATAAAAACGATAAATAACAATAAATATCAAGAACATCAGTTGTTGATTCCTTAAAAGTAAGTCCATAGCTTATGGAATCAGTTCGGTATTGATGCAAGTAAAGTTATACCCTGTGGTTCAAGAGCCTGACGGTTGAGGGGTAATAATGATTTCTGAACCTGGTGGTGTGGGACTTAATGCCTCTGTACCTCCTCCTTGATGGCAACAGTGAGAAGAGAGCATGCATAGATGCTCAATGGTGGGGAAGGCTAGGCTTTACCTGCGATGGATAGAGCTGCATCCACCATTTTTTGTAAAGTATGATAAAGGAATGAGGGTGAGTTTTCAGAGTCCACTTCATCAGTGCCAACAGCTCCATTTTAGAAAGGATGTGGAGGTCTTGAAGAGGGTCTAAACGAGGCTTACCAGGGTACTGCCTGGATTAGAGGGGATGAGCTAGAATGAGAGATTGGACAACCTTGGGCTGCTTTCTCTGGAGCAACAGAGGGTAAGATAGAGACCTGATAGAGCAGGGGTTCCCAACCCGAGGTCCAGTTAATGGTAGGGGTCCATGGCATAAGAAAGGTTGGCAGGCCCCTGGATAGAGGGTTCTAAGCAAGACAGCTGTCTTTTCTCCCCATGTCCGATTCTAGAGGGCACACGTTTAAGGTGACAGGGAGGAAATTTAAAGGAGATGTGCAGGACAAGTTTTTTTCAATACACAAAGCCTGGACTGCACTGCCAGGAATGATGGTGCAGGCAAACATGCGTCGGAAGCACGGCCACACTTGTGGGCTGCCCCAGCACATCCAGATGTGTTGATTATTGACGCCAACAACGCATTTCACTGTATGTTTCTGTGTACGTGTGCCAAAAAAAAGCTATTAACCTTTAATATGGCAGAGGCATTTAAGAGGATCTTTGAAAGGCCCATGTAGGTGCAGAGAAATAAAGGGATATAGGCAGAAAGGCTTAGTTTAGTGAGCCATCTAATTATCAAATTAACACCATAAGACATAGGAGCAGAATTCTGCTCCCCCATTCCATCTTGGCTAATTTATTTATCCATCTCAATCCCATTCTCCTGCCTTCTCCACAAAACCTTTGACATCTTTACTAAGAAATATCAACCTCCGTTTTAAATATACCCAATGCCTTGCATCCACAGCCAACTGTGACAACTAATTCCACAGATTCACCACCCTCTGACTAAGAAATTCCTCCTGATCTCTGTTCTAAAGGGAAGTCCTTGTATTCTGAGGCTGTGCCCTCTGATCCAAGACTCTCCCACTACAGGAAACATCCTTTCCACATCCACTGTATCTAGGCCTTTCAATATTCAATCGGTTTCCTCAAGGGAAAATTGTGCCTGACGAATCTGCTGGAATTCTTCGGAGAAACAGCAAGCAGGATACACAAAGGCGATTTTCAGAAGGCCTTTAACAAGGGGCCACACATGATGTTGGTTATCCAAGGCACTGCAGGAAAGATTCTAGTGTGAATAAAGCAGTGTCTGACTGGGAATAAGGGGCTACCAGTGACTAGTGGTGTTTCACAGGACTCAGTGTTGGTACTGTTGCTTTTTATGTTATATGTCAATGCTTTTGATGATAGAATTGATTGCTTTGTTGCCAAGTTTACAAACAATCTGAGGACAGGTGGAGAGGCAGGCTGTTTAGAGGAAGGGTACTGAACTGAGGGTACTAAACTGCAAGTATCTTGAGGCTTCATCCTTAATAATCAATGCCAACATCTTCTTAACCACTGAGGTCAGACTAACTGAGTTATACTAGAGGTATAGAATATAAGAGCAGGGATGTGATGTTGAGGCTCTATAAAGCACCCGTGAGACCACATTTTGGAGTACTGTGTGCTGTTTTCATCCATCATCCTTCCCCAGGGATGCAGAGCCCACTTTCATGCCCTTTTCACCAGCTGCCTGGCACAGACTCAGCACATGCAAACTTCGGCAGTCACTTCCACAATTTTCCCTCAACGGATGCGAGAGCTCACCTGGGGTCTCGGACACGGGATACAGCTCCGGCTCATTGGTGCTGCTGCTGCGACTGAGGTGGCCCAGTCCGTTTGGTTCTGGGAGAGAAGAAAATCGGGGACACAAATCATGGAATCGGATCAGAATCAGGTTTATTATCAATGATTTATGCTGTGAAATTTGAAACACAAGAAAATCAGCAGAAGCTGCAAACCCAAAGCAACACACACAAAATGCTGGAGGAACTCAGCAGGTCAGGCAGCACCCTTGGAAAAGAGTACAGTCAATGTTTTGGGCCGAGATCCTTGTCCTGCTATGCAGCTGCAAAACAACTGATTTCACAACACACACAAAATGCAGGAAAAACTCGTCGGTTTGGCAGCATCTATGGAAAAGAGTAAAAGACTAACTGTCTATATATTATTTTTTTTCCACCTAGTCCATTTACACTGTCTTTTCCCATCAACCTGCACCAGGACCATAGCCCTCCATACTCCTATCCAAACTTCTCTTTAAGCTTTGAAATCGAGCTCGCATGTACCAATCGTATTGGCAGCTTATTCCGCACTCTCATGACCCTCTGAGTGAAGAAGTTTCCCCACATGTTCCCTTTAAACTTTTGTCCTTTTATCCTTAACCCATGATCTCTGGTTGTGGTCCCACCTGGTCGAAAAAGCCTGCTTGCATTAATTTTGTATACCTTTATCAAATCTCTTAGTCTTCTATGTTTAAGGAAGAAAGTCCTAACCCGGGGGTCGGCAACCTGCGGCTCCCGAGCCATTTGTGGCTCTTTCACCTCTGTGCTGCGGCTCCCTGTGGCTTTGGGAAATAATTGGTCAGTATTTAATTAAAATGTATTTTATGTTAGTTTGTTAGCTTTTGAAATGTAATTATGGTGATCTTGTACAACCTAAGTGTAGCGACACATTTCCTGCCACATCCGAAACGGCTCACAATTAGCCAGCATTCCGGCTAAGGGAGATAGCCTACGGGGGTTTGTGAGTACGCGTCTTTTGCAGCATCTGCGTCCATGGGGGGCTGGGTTGAGGGAGGCTTAAAAGCAAGGCTGTTTAGTTCGAATAAAGCTATCTTTGACTGCAGTTTACTGACACCGCTACAACGTGTTTTTATCGCTGGCTGTCCAGACGGAAGGTGCTGAAACGCTTTGTCGCGTGTCTGGAAGAAGTGAAAACTTTCCTGGGCAGCAAAGGGCTCACCTTTCCTGAGCTGGAACAGCCAGAGTGGCTGGAAAAGCTACACTTCATGGTAGACATGACAGCGCACCTGAACACGCTGAACACAGCTCTTCAGGGGAAAGGACGTACAGCCCTGCACATGTTGGAGGATGTTTTGGCATTCGAGCGCAAGTTGACAGTGCTTGCCAGAGATTTACAGAAAGGCACTTTGTCTCACTTCCCCAATTTGAGAGAGTTCAAACAAGGTCACGACATGATAATTTCGGAGTATTTACATTCTGCAATCATCGCAATGCAAACATCGTTTGGGAAACGCTTCTGTGAGTTCAGAGAGGAAAAAAACACATTATATTCCCGGTCACTCCCTTAAGCATCGATCCTTCCCTACTGAATACGACTGCATTGGCAGGTGTGAGTCAACCTGATCTTGAGATGGAACTGGCCGACATAGCCGACAAAGACATATGGGTGTCCAAGTTTAGACGCTTGACAGCAGACCTTGAAGATGTTGCCCGTCAGAAGGCCGTTCTTGCTCAGAAACACAAATGGAGTGATATTGAAAACCTCACAGATGACAGCTTGCGATCCTGTGTAAAGATGAAGGTGACATCATACAGCCCTGATGTGCAGACGCTGTGCGCTGAGGTCCAGGAGCAGAAATCCCATTAACCAAGTATGATAAATATTTTAATTGCCTATTATTTTACTTATATTCATATTTTTTCATTGTTCAGTGAAATAGTCCTTTTATTTTTCAGGATGACAGCTGGCTGACGTTATTTTTGGTTTGCTGCTGGCGGAAAATTTAAGTTCGGCGTTTTTCATAAATACAAGAAGGACTCAAATAGACATTGAATATTTTACTTAAAAGTAACTTTCAACCCAACGTCTTTTTTTCGGAGTTCAAAATGTTTTTGTTGCATGCAGAAATGTAATTTCGTTTTCTCTGCAGGAGTTCATCAATTTCATAAATGCAACACATTATAGTTTGTTTATACATAGCATAAAGGCAAAAAAAAACGTTGTATGCAGTGTTATTTCATTTTAAATGTCAAACGGGTTTTGCGGCTCCCAGTGTTTTCTTTTCTGTGGGAAACGGGTCCAAGTGGCTCTTTCAGTGGTAAAGGTTGCTGACCCCTGTCCTAACCTATTCGATCTTCCCTTCTAACTCAGGTCTTCCAGACCCGGCAACACACTTGTAAATTTTCTCTGTACTCTTTCAACCATATTTACACCTTTCCTGTTGGTAGGTGACCAAAACTGCACACAATACTCCAAATTAGGCCTCACCAATGTCTTATACAGCTTCGACGTAACATCCCATCTCCTGTACTCCACACATTGATATATGAAGGCCAATGTGTCAAAAGCTTTCTTTATGACCTTATTACCTGTGATAGCACTTTCAATGAACTATGGACCTGTATTTCCAGATTCCTTTGTTCTACCACACGCCTCAATGCCCCACCGTTCACTGTGCAAGACCTACTTTGGTTGGTCCTACTGAAGAGGAACATCTCACACTTGTCTGCGTTAAATTCTATCTGCCATTTTCAGCCCATTTTTCCAGATCTTTCTGCAAGCCGCGGTAGTGTTCCCCAACACCTCCAGTCTTGGTGCTGATCCAGTTAATCAATTATTATCCAGATCATTGATACAGGTGACAAGCAACAAAGGGCCCAGCACCAATCCCTGTGGTACAACACTAGTCACCAGCTCCAGTCAGAGAGGCAACAATCTACTCTCTGGCTTCTCCTACAAAGCTAATTTTTGTCAAATTTACTATCTCATCTTGAATGCTGAGTAGCCGAACCTTCTTGACCAACCTTCCATGCGGGACCTTGACAAATGCCTTGCTGAGGTCCCTGTGACAACATTCAGTGCCTTGCCCTTCCTGGGAATATCCTCAGAAAACTCCATAAGTTTGGTTAGACATGCCCTACCATGCTCAAAGCCATGCTGACAATCCCTGGTCAGTCCATGTCTTAACCAATACTTATATATCTGGTCCCTCAGAATACCTTCCAATAACTTTCCCACTACTGATGTCAGACTCACTGACCTATGATTTTCTGGTTTCTATTTAGAGCCTTTTTTAAGTAGCAGAACAACATTGGCTATCCTCCAATCCTCTGGTACCCCTCCTGTTGCTAGAGATGATTAAAATATCTCTACTAGGGCCCTGGCAATTTCTATACTTGCATCCCACAGGGTCCAAGGGAGCACCTTATCAGGTCCTGGGAAATTATCCACACTAACTTGCCTAAAGACAGCAGTCCTCCTCTGTAATCTGTACAGAGTCCATGAAGTTGATGCTGCTTTGCCTCCTTTCCATAGACTCTGTGTCTATCTCCTGAATAAATGCAGGTGCAAAAAATTCATTTCAGATCTCTGCAGTCTCTTTTGGGTCCAAGCTGATCTTCCAGAGGACCAATTTCAATCCTTTTGCTCATATCTGCAGAATCCCTTAGGATCTTCATTTGCCTTGTGCGCTAGGGCAACCTCATGTCTTCTTCTAGCCCCCAAGTGTTCTTAAGTGTTCTCTTGCATTTCTTATACTCTAAAAGTACCTCAATTGCACCTGCCTGCCTGTACCTCCTACACATCTCCTTTTATATCTTAACCAGGGGCTCAATATCTTTTAAAAACCAAGCTTCTCTACACCTGTTATCTTCACCTTTTATTCTGACAGGCACATACAAACTTTGTACTCTCAAAATTTCACTTTTAAAGGCCTCCCATTTTCCAAGTAGACCTTTGCCAGAAAACAGCCCGTCTCAATCCAAACTTGCCAGATCCTTTCTGATGCTCAGTTAAACAGTTAACTGATTAATCCATCGGTATTTGTAGTGTACGTATATGAGAATACGCAGTGGATTCCAGTTAATCAGGACACATCGGGACCAGTACATTTTGGCCTAATTAAATGGCTGCTCCAATTAGCTGTAGTTTCACAGAAATAGTTCAAAAGGTGAAACAAAGACAAACTGAGTGACAAATTATGTATTTAAATGAAATACCAAACAAATTAGAATACTACAGTACTATAAAACTCTGTATTAGTTTTGAATAGCTACCAACGGTGGAATCATCCAGTGTACACAGTAAGTAAGATCAGTGTAGAGACTTCGTGTCGGTAACAGACAGCCTTCAGACAAAGCTATGGGTGATTGATCCTATACAATGCTATTGATGATAGCATCCTCCAAGTTTTCACTTCTGCTGCAGCATTCAAGACAATGATACCTTCAAATTCTTCGCAGTTCCCAACTTGTTGAAGTAGTGAAATCTTTTCATTTTCATTCCCAGCTGCTTCTAGCACATCCAAGACTGAATGCTTGAAACCACAGTGAACAAAACGGTTCGGAATAGTCTTATTGCTTATTTCTCACCAAAAATAATGACTGCTCTTTGAACACAAACACACACAACTGATGCTGTTTAAAAACTGGTCTCTCTAAGCACAGAGTAGAGTCTAACTGCCACATAAGTGCACATGTTGGAGCCTGTTTGGCAAGTCTCCTACCCCACACAAAGCGGCAAAGGCTCCCAAAGAGAATCCTGGCAGTTGTCTCGATCAGTTTTCCATTCTTTAAGAGCTCTCAAAGAAAGCGGCAGCCACAATTAACCAATGGGCTAATGAACTAGAATCTCTTCTATGTAAATAGGAGACTGCATGGTAGTGTAGTGGTCAGCAAAATGCTTTACAGTACCAATGACCCGTTTAATTCCTGCTGCTGCACGTTCACCCCGTGAGTTTCTTCCAGATGCTCCGGTTTCCACTCATAGTCCGAAGATGTACTGTTGATAGGTTAATCGGTCACTCTAAATTGTCTGGTGACTGGGCTGAGAGTAAAATTGGGGGTGGGGGTTTGCTATTGGGTTAATTTTTATGCGTGTTATACAACTCAAAGGAACCATACTGTATGTTGGTCAATATATACAGTGTATATTATATATAGATAGGTAATTGGGGGAGAGTGACGGGAGTGGGGAAGAGAGTGTGTACAGCTTTGAGTACAGCACAGTAGTGGCCCAAGATGTTCTGCTAAACTTATGAACAACTCAAGGATCCTCCCCCACAGAATCAATTGTGGAGGAATGCAAACACTGTTGTACTTCAAGCGCCTTGAGAGGCTGGTCAAGGACCACATTGGACCCTACAATTCACCTAGCACAGACAACGCAGATGACGCAATAGCCACAGCTCTACACACCATTCTTACACATCTGGAAAAGGATGCTTATGTGAGAATGCTGTTCTTGGACTACAGTTCAACTTTCAACACCATAATTCCCTCCAGGCTCGACAAGAAGCTCCGAGACCTCGGCCTTCACCCTGCCTTGTGTAGCTGGATCCTGGTCTTCCTATTAGATCACCAACAGGTTGTAAGAGTGAGCTCACTCACCTCTGCCCTCAGGACTGTGTTCTAAGCCCCCTCCTTTACTCCTTGCATACCCATGACTGTGTCACCAACCACAGCTCCAATCTGCTAATTAAATTTGCCAATGACACTACACTGATTGGCCTAATCTCAAATAATAATGAGGCAGCCTACAGAAAAGAAGTCAGCACCAGGACACAGTGGTGTCAAGAAAACCACCTCTCCCTCAATGTTGCAAAAACAAAGGAGCTGGTTATGGATAACAGGAGGAATGAAGATGGGTTGACTCCATTTGACATTAATGGAAGTGGGGTTGAGAGGGTGAACAGCTTTAAATTCCTCAGCATAAACATCACAAAGGATTTCACGTGGTCTGTAGTTGTAATGTATCTGTAGTTGTGAACTTCCCACTATTCAGGACATTTACAAAGACAGGCATGTAAAAAGGGCCCGAAGGATCATTGGGGACATGAGTCACCCCAACCACAAACTGTTCTAGCTGCTACCAACCGAGAAACAGTACCACAGCATAAAAGCCAGGAGCAACAGGTTCTGGAACAGCTTCTTCCACCGGGTCATCAGACTGATTAATTCATGCTGACACAACTATTTCTGTTATACTGACTATCCTGTTGTACATAATACTTATTATAAATTACTATAAATTGCACATTGCACATTTAGATGAAGACGTAATGTAAAGATTTTTACTCCTCGTGTATGTGAAGGATGTAAGTAATAAAGTCAATTCAATTCAAAATCTTTGCTCCTTACCATTTATCCAGTGAATAATGTCTGCTTCTTCCACTGCTTCGAATGACGTCAAGGAGGCTGGAGCTGGCGAGATCCTATCCCCGTCATCATTATGTGCCATTACACAATTCTCTGTCAGTGTTTCATCAAGGGTGTACCATGGGCATGATCAATGACGAGCTACAGTAAAATAAATCACAATTAGATCATAACACGGCAAACACATCATGGTCCGATTCCCGATGCTGTCTATAAGGAGTTTGTACTTTCTGCCTGTGACCACTTGGGTTTCCTCCGGGTGCTCCAGTTTCCTCCTACAGTCCAAAGTTGCAAGTTAAGATGAGTGAGTTGTGGGAATACTATGTTGGTAAAGGAAACGTGGCAGCACGTAGTCTTCTCAGCACAAACCTTGCTGATCTGATCTGATTCGAACAACACATTTCACTGTATGATTCCGTGACAAGTAAAACAAATCTTCAAACAAATGCTGAAATGCAGCTAGTGAAGTTGGGTCACCGAACCAGTTCAGATTCATTAATTTATCACGTGTACATCAAGACACCCTGTGAAATGTGTCATTTGCGTCGATGACTAACACAACCTTTGGATGGGTTGGGGGCAGCCCGCAACAAGGGTAGGAATCATTTTCAACACATGGAAGGTAATTTTGGTTCTGTAGTTTCATCTTATTTTAAAGTTCAAAGCAAATTTGTTAAAATGTACATATATGTCACCATATACAACCCAGAGATCCATTTCTTGTGGGCATACGCAATATGTCTAAAGAATAATAAACATAACAGAATCAGTGGAAGACTGCTCCAGCTGGGTGCTCAACCTGAATGCAGAAGACAACAAACTGCGCAAGTGCAAACGGAAAGAAATCATAACATTAAACAACTAAGCAAGAAATATTGAGAACACGAGATGAATGCCAGTCCAGAGGTTGGCAGGAACATTTCAATGAGAGGACATG
This sequence comes from Hypanus sabinus, assembly GCF_030144855.1. Lineage (NCBI taxonomy): Eukaryota > Metazoa > Chordata > Chondrichthyes > Myliobatiformes > Dasyatidae > Hypanus > Hypanus sabinus. The sequence continues at coordinate 181,225,589 of NC_082710.1, read as the reverse complement.
CGAATTTGAGTGTCGTTATCCCCTTTGATTCATGAGCCTGATGGTTGAGTGGTAATAACTTTCCCAAACCCGGTGGCATGCGTCCTGAGGCTCCTATACCTACTCTTCCTGATGGCAGCAGAGAGAAGTTATGAAATTTGCTTAAGGACTTAAACCGTACGGATAACAGAAACATTAAGAGATGATGCAGCTACTGGAAACCCAGAGTAACACAGAAAATGCTGGACGACCTCAGCAGGTCCGGCAACAGGGGAATAAACAGTTAATGCTTCAGGCCAAGGCCCTTCATCCCATCCTGATGTAGGGTTTCGACCTAGAATCTCAAACATTCCTGTCCCACCCTTCAAGATGCTGCTTGAACACTGAGTTTGTCCAGCTGATTCTTTGTACCTCGTTGTCTTCTTGGTTCACAGAGGATCTAGATCTGTGGATGAGTTATTACCTGGTGTTGCTACACTATTGATGCCTTTGACACAAAGAAAATATTGGAGTCGGTCAAACCACTCCAAAGATGAAGGGTGAAACCGCACTTAGAGTATTGTGTTCAATTCTGGTCACCTCATTATAGGAAGGATGTTGAAGCTATGGAGAGGGTGCAAAGAAGATTAACCAGGATGTTGCCTGGCTTGGAAAACAAATCATATGAAGCAAGGTTAGCAAAGCTGGGACTTTTCTCTTTGGAGCGTAGAAAATGAGAGGGGACTTGATAGAGGTCTACAAGATTATGAGAGACATAGATAGGGTGGATAGTCAGTACCTGTTTCACACGGCACCAATAGCAAACACCAGAATGCATAGGTACAAAATTAAGGGAGGGAAGTTTAGGGGAGACATCAGGGGTAAGTTTTTTTTACACAGAGGGGTGTGAGTGCCTGGAATGACTTGCCAGGGATGGTGGTGGAGGCTAAAACATTAGGGGTACTTAAGAGCTTCTTGGACAGGCACATGGATGAAAGAAAAATGGAGGGTTATGGGGTAGTGTGGGTTTAGTACTTTTTTTTAATGATTATATGGGTCAGCACAACATGGAGGGCTGAAGGGCCTGTACTGTGCTGTAGTGTTCTATGGTTCTATGAACACGTTGACAGCTGTTGGCATGCTGTGTTGGTCCCATGGTGTCATTTGCAGGCTGCCCCAGCACGTCCTCAGACTGTGTTGATTGTTGAGACAAACAACGAATTTCACAGCATATTTCGATGTAAATTTAAATAAAGTTAACCTTTAATCTTTATCTTCAGATTCCCAAATCCAATTCATTTACTGAGGTTCTTGGAATGTGGAATGGAACATCTTTGGAATATGGTCATGGCCTTTAAAGTTTTCTCATGAATCACATAAGCAGGGTTAAAAATTACGTCATATTGGTCCAGCGAAGCAGCATCAAATTCCCAAAACTGGGAGACGGTTTCGCTGAACACCTACGGTCTGTCCGCCAGAGAAAGCAGGATCTCCCAGTGGCCACACATTTTATTCCACGTCCCATTCCCATTCCGATATGTCTATCCATGGCCTCCTCTACTGTCAAGATGAAGCCACACTCAGGTTGGAGGAACAACACCTTATATACCGGCTGGGTAGTCTCCAACCTGATGGCATGAACACTGATTTCTCTAACTTCCATTAATGCCCCTCCTCCCCTTCTTACCCCATCCCTTATTAATTAATTACCCTCCTCCTCCTCCTCCTCCCCCCAGATTTTTCCTTTTCTCTCTTATTTTCTCTCTGCCCCTCTCACTATCACTCCTTGCCTGCTCTCTATCTCCCTCCGGTGCTCCCCTTCCCCCTTTCTTTCTCCCGTGGCCTTGTCCCATGATCCTTTCCCTTCTCCAGCTGTGTATCCCTTTTGCCAATCACCTTTCCAGCTCTCAGCTTCATCCCTCCCCCTCCTGTCTTCTCCTATCAATTCAGATCTACCCCTCCCCCTCTCAAATCTCTTACTATCTCTCCTTTCAGTTAGTCCTGACGAAGCGTCTCGGCCTGAAACGTCGACAGCACTTCTCCCTATAGATGCTGCCTGGCCTGCTGCATTCCACCAGCATTTTGTGTGTGTTGCTTGGATTTCTAGCCTCTGTAGATTTCCTCGTGTTCAAATTCCCAAAAGTCTGCTTCTCCACTCTCATCGTAAGCACAGATACACCAGACTGGGTTTCAGGATGCATCTAACAGTTTGAGCGAAAAATCACAAGTTGTGAATATCTTGTTGCGCCATGTGGGGAAATTTCTCAGCCGCAGTTTTCTTCTTAAACAGCACTTCTTGTTCAAACATGAAACTGATAAAGATAGAACAAGTATTTCAAGTATGCAAAGAGACTTCCTCTTCTGGAAATCATACCCCAACCCCAAGCAAATAGCAAAGGAAGCAAATACAGATCTCTAATCACTAACTTTCAGCAACCTTTAGGCTGGTCACAAGATAACTCTGTATTAACAACACAAAGGGAAGCATTAATTGTGTGAAATTCATCAGTTTGAGTTGCCTGCCTGTCAAGATTATTCACAGGAATTGCTGTCACAGGCAGATACATTAGGGCCATTTAAATAAATTTTAGATAGGCACATGGATAACAGAAAAATGGAAGGCATTGTGGAAGGGAAGGGTTTGATTGACCTTAGAGTAGGTTAGAGTGTGGAGCAGACTCAATGGGCCAAATGGCCCAATTCTGCTCCTATATCTTATGATCTTAAAAAATTGACACAACATCATGGACTGAAGGGCCTGTATTGTGCTGTAATGTTCTATGTTCTGTTATTTATTCTGAAACAAGACAACACCAGCAAAACTAGTCCCTTTCCTATGCTATTACCCGTCCACCTTCTCTCACACACAGACAGGCCTCCAACCCGAAGACCGTTGGTCCCGGACTCTCAGCCATCAGCCTCCAACCATTCACAAATCATATACTATTTTTACTAAGCAGGAAAAAAATCACGGCACCCCAATTGCAGTAAAGCTTTGTAAACTAGACACACTTCAACATCTTATTAAAACTTGCATTTCTAAGCAGAAACTGAAGCAGACTGCAGAAGATGAGCAGGAAAATTAAAATTGGCGGTGCGGCATTTCATGCCACCAATCACCTGGTTGCTCTTTGAGTTTTGTCCGCTCGCTCCTGACAGCTGGGGTCAGTGATCGACAGCTTGGCTCCCTACAGACCAGGAGGACAAGCCTTCACCATACTCTCCGCTTCTTCCTTCGAGTTCACTTCCTCAGGGGCCAATACATGCGTCAGTTTGAACTGTGACTGACAGGAAACTTTTCCGGTTGACAGCCCTTGCATTTGAATCTCAGCTCTTTCCCAATTCTTTTCACTACTGAATTAACCTCTCGTAGCACTGTCTTTCTAGAACAGCCAACCAATCAGGAATTGCAACTGGGCATGTTAAAGATTAGCTTCATTTGTCTAAATTGCATTGAAACTGACAGTGAAATGCTTCTTTTGCATTGAGAATGTGCTGGGGGCTGTCCACAAGTGACTCCACGTTTCCAGCGCCAATGTAGCATGCCCACAACTCACTAATCCTAACTCGTACGCCTTTGGGATGTGAGGGGAAATAGGGGCATCTGGAAGAAGCTACGTGGTGACGGACAGAACATACATACTCCTGACAGGACCTACAAACTCCTGACAGGACCTGAGCCAGAACTGCTTGCGCTGTGAAGCATTACACTAACTGCTGAACCTATAGACACAAGAGGTTCTACAAGTGCTGGGAATCTACAGCCATACACACAAAATACAGAGGAAATCAGCAGGCCACGCAGGGGAATAAACAGTCGACAGGCTTTCAAAATGTTTATACAAATCAAGTCATTGCACAGCAAGCTGTGAGGTAGAATGAGGTAAAACTACACAGAATAAAGTGTAAGGGCTACTGATGACGTGCAGAGCTGGTAAACAATAAAGTGCTAATTCATAATGAGGTGCAGAAGTCTTAGGCTGGCAGGCTGGCTTCAGATGGTATGGACTCTACAGGGCCCTGATCAAGGCTACCTGAGGTTACTGTACCTGGAGAGACAGAAGCAAGCAAGACGGCCAAAGTCTGCTGAAGAACTGTGGCAAGTTCTCCAAGATGCTTGAAGCAACCTACCAGCTGATTTTCTTAACAAATTGCTCGACAGTGTACTTCAGAGAAATGATGCAGTTTCACACACCAAATATTGATTTGATTTATTTTTTAGTGTTTAATACTTATAGCTATTATTCTTGATTACAGAAACTTTTCATTTCAGTATTTTGAAAGCATCGCTGCTTTACAGATTTCTTTTGCATATGCCTATAACTTTTACACTGTATGTGAAGCCTGGAGTTCCTCGTATCGTGCAAGTGATTGGTGCAGTAGACCATGGAAAAATGGGAAGAAGATGAGGAACTGGAGGAAGAATGGTGAAGATGTTGGGCAGGTGAGGGGAAAGAAAAGAGGAACCACAGAGATAGGAAAAACATTGGGGGAGGGGGGGAAGAACAGAGGACAGTGCTTACCACATGTTAAGAGTCAGAATATCTACAACATCTTTTATGTAGCCTCTGATTCTCACATTTGACTTGACTATACCTCTTCCCACCCTATCATCACACGGAAGCTTCTCTCAGTTCCTGCATCGCTGCCGCAACCGTTCTCATGATGAGACTTTCCATTCCAGGACATCTGAGATGTCCTCCTTTCCCAGAAAACCAGCTTTCCCCGGCTATTAATGTAACCCTCAATCCTGTCTCCTTCATTTCCTGCATGTCACCCCTCACCCTCGACAGAATCGCGGTAGGAGTTGCTTTCGAGCATGATAACATCTGACGGCAGGACTGATGATGAAATTAGAAAAAGAATTGGGATTACAAAATGCAAATTTGAGCAAGATTCTAAAGAATAATAATTTCTCTGGGTACGGAACTCAGAGTGTTGTGGGGCTAAGTTTATTACACACTAACACATGCAAGTGAATGGTGGACAATATCAAAGCACAATGAGAGAAGACTTGAAGCTGCAGGAATGAGGATTTTGAAAAGAATTATGAAAATGTCGTGGAAGGACAGAGTAACAAATGAGGAAGTGTATCAGAATCTGAATCAGATTTAATATTACTGGCATATGTTCTGAAATTTGCTAACACTGTGGCAGCAGTACAGTGCAATACAAGATAATATAGGGGAAAATCTGAGTTACAGCATATGAATAAAAATAGTTAAAACAAATAAGTAATGATGAAAAAACTTGTGAAAAGCTGGAACTTCTGGTATATGTAATGAAGAAACAGAAGCTCAAACATCTTACAGTGACGGGAAAAGTTAATGGAAGAAAAAGTCATGGTCGACATCCTCATCACATTCTACAGGGACTGTATTGAGAGCATCCCGAGCAGCTGCACCACTGCCTGGTTTGGAAATTGCACCATCTCGGATCGCAAGACCCTGCAGCGGAGAGTGAGGTCAGCTGAGAAGATCATCGGGGTCTCTCTTCCTGCCATCACGGACATTTACACTACACCCTGCATCCGCAAAGGAAACAGCATTATGAAGGACCCCATGCACCCGTCATACAATCTCTTCTCCCTCCTGCCGTCTGGGAAATGGCTCCGAAACATTCGGGCTCTCATGACCAGACTATGTAACAGTTTCTTCCCCCAAGCTATCAGACTCCTCAATACTCGAAGCCTGGACTGACACCTTGCCCTACTGTCCTGTTTATTATTTATTGTAATGCCGGTACTGTTTTTGTGCACTTTATGCAGTCCAGTGTAGGTCTGTAGTCTAGTATAGCTTTCTCTGGTTTTTTTATTACGTAGTTCAGTCTAGTTTTTTTGTACTGTGTCATGTAACACCATGGTCCTGAAAAATGTTGTCTCATTTTTACTATGCACTGTACCAGCAGTTATGGTTGAAATGACAATAAAAGTTGACTCGACTTGACTTGTACGATATTCATGAGTTATATTAAGGGAAGGACAGGCAAAAGTTTTGAAGAGCTTATTAGAATTTCTTAGATTAAAGACAGGTGGAAGACGATGAGCATCTATATCAAACGTCAATGCACATAATGATGATGACAGGACCTGACACCTGATATCCCAAAGCATCCTGCCAATTAAAGACTGGGAAGATTCGAGGCTAAACTCCAGTCTCCAGCTAAGGGCTTCATCACTCAACCAAAACCAAACAGAGTCTGTTTACAATTTTGGGCCGCAAGAGACGGCAGCTGATGGAAATCTGAAACAACACACAAAGGAGCTGGAGGAACTCAGCACGTCAGAATCAGAATCAGGTTTAATATCACTCTCAGATATCATGAAGTTTGTTGTTTTGTGGAGGCAGTACAACGTAGTACACAAAACACTAGGAATTACAATAAGAAATATATTTTTTACAAATTAACTAAGTAGTGGAAAAGATCAAAAAGAGTAAGGCAGTGTTGACAGTTTAGTTCATTGTCCATTCAGAAGTTTGAAGGTCGAGGGGAAGAAGCCGTTCCTAAAAATGTCTCCTCAGGCTCTAATGGCAGCAATGAGAAAAGGGCACGTCCTGGGTGATCACAAACAAGAGAAAATCTGCAGATGCTGGAAATCCAACCAACACACACAAAATGCTGGAGCTCAGCAGGCCAGGCAGCATCTATGGAAAAAAGTACAGTTGACGTTTCAGGCCGAGACCCTTCGGCATGACTGGAGGAAAGAAGCTGAGGAGTCAGAGTAAGAAAGTGGGGGAGGGGAGAGAGAACCTCCAGGTGATAGGTGAAACCTGGAGGGGGAGGGGAGAGAGAGAGAACCTCCAGGTGATAGGTGAAACCTGGAGGGGGAGGGGAGAGAGAACCTCCAGGTGATAGGTGAAACCTGGAGGGGGAGGGGAGAGGGAACCTCCAGGTGATAGGTGAAACCTGGAGGGGGAGGGGAGAGAGAACCTCCAGGTGATAGGTGAAACCTGGAGGGGGAGGGGAGAGAGAACCTCCAGGTCGGGGGTCGGCAACCTGCGGCTCCCGAGCCATTTGTGGCTCTTTCACCTCTGTGCTGCGGCTCCCTGTGGCTTTGGGAAATAATTGGTCAGTATTTAATTAAAATGTATTTTATGTTAGTTTGTTAGCTTTTGAAATGTAATTATGGTGATCTTGTACATTTCCTGCCACATCCGAAACGGCTCACAATTAGCCGGCATTCCGGCTAAGGGAGATAGCCTACGGGGGTTTGTGAGTACGCGTCTTTTGCAGCATCTGCGTCCATGGGGGCTGGGTTGAGGGAGGCTTAAAAGCAAGGCTGTTTAGTTCGAATAAAGCTATCTTTGACTGCAGTTTACTGACACCGCTACAACGTGTTTTTATCGCTGGCTGTCCAGACGGAAGGTGCTGAAACGCTTTGTCGCGTGTCTGGAAGAAGTGAAAACTTTCCTGGGCAGCAAAGGGCTCACCTTTCCTGAGCTGGAACAGCCAGAGTGGCTGGAAAAGCTACACTTCATGGTAGACATGACAGCGCACCTGAACACGCTGAACACAGCTCTTCAGGGGAAAGGACGTACAGCCCTGCACATGTTGGAGGATGTTTTGGCATTCGAGCGCAAGTTGACAGTGCTTGCCAGAGATTTACAGAAAGGCACTTTGTCTCACTTCCCCAATTTGAGAGAGTTCAAACAAGGTCACGACATGATAATTTCGGAGTATTTACATTCTGCAATCATCGCAATGCAAACATCGTTTGGGAAACGCTTCTGTGAGTTCAGAGAGGAAAAAAACACATTATCCTTCCCGGTCACTCCCTTAAGCATCGATCCTTCCCTACTGAATACGACTGCATTGGCAGGTGTGAGTCAACCTGATCTTGAGATGGAACTGGCCGACATAGCCGACAAAGACATATGGGTGTCCAAGTTTAGACGCTTGACAGCAGACCTTGAAGATGTTGCCCGTCAGAAGGCCGTTCTTGCTCAGAAACACAAATGGAGTGATATTGAAAACCTCACAGATGACAGCTTGCGATCCTGTGTAAAGATGAAGGTGACATCATACAGCCCTGATGTGCAGACGCTGTGCGCTGAGGTCCAGGAGCAGAAATCCCATTAACCAAGTATGATAAATATTTTAATTGCCTATTATTTTACTTATATTCATATTTTTTCATAGTTCAGTGAAATAGTCCTTTCATTTTTCAGGATGACAGCTAGCTGACGTTATTTTTGGTTTGCTGCTGGCGGAAAATTTAAGTTCGGTGTTTTTCATAAATACAAGAAGGACTCAAATAGACATTGAATATTTTACTTAAAAGTAACTTTCAACCCAACGTCTTTTTTTCGGAGTTCAAAATGTTTTTGTTGCATGCAGAAATGTAATTTCGTTTTCTCTGCAGGAGTTCATCAATTTCATAAATGCAACACATTATAGTTTGTTTATACATAGCATAAAGGCAAAAAAAACCGTTGTATGCAGTGTTATTTCATTTTAAATGTCAAACGGGTTTTGCGGCTCCCAGTGTTTTCTTTTCTGTGGGAAACGGGTCCAAGTGGCTCTTTCAGTGGTAAAGGTTGCTGACCCCTGCTCCAGGTGATAGGTGAAACCTGGAGGGGGAGGGGAGAGGGAACCTCCAGGTGAGAGGTGAAACCTGGAGGGGGAGGGGAGAGAGAGAGAACCTCCAGGTGAGAGGTGAAACCTGGAGGTGGGAATGAAGCAAGGAGCTGGGTAGTTGATTGGGAAGATTAGAAGCCTCCCTCTGGTGCTCCTCCCCCCTCCCTTTTCTTTCTTCCATGACCTTCTGTCTCTTTCACCAATCAACGTCCCAGCTCCTCCATCCCTCCCCCCAGGTTTCGTCTATCACCTTGTGGTTTTCTCTCTCCTTGCCACACCTTTTAAATCCACGCCTCCGCTTTTTTCTCGAATCCTGCCGAAGAGCTTCAGCCCGAAACATCGACTTTTTTCCCATAGACGCTGCCTGGCCTGCTGAGTTCCTCCAGCATTTTGTGTGTGATGTCCTGGGTGATGGTGGTCCTTAATGTCACCTTGTTGAGGCATCACCTTTTGGAAATGTCCTCGGTGGTGGGGAGATCTGTGCCCATGATGGAGCTGGCTGACTCTGATCCTGTGCAGCGGCCCCTCCATACCAGACAGTGATGTATCCAGTTAGAATGCTCTCCACAGTACATCTGTAGAAATTTAGTGATAGACCAAATTTCCCCAACTCCTAACGAAATACAGCCACAGTTGTGCCTTCTTTGTATTTGCATCAATAGGTTGGTCCTAGGGTAGATGTTCAGAGATGTTGACACCCAGTGACTTGAAAACTGCTCACCCTTTCTTCTGCTGATTCCTCAATGATTCCTGGAATTCCCCTTCCTGAAGTCTACAGTCAAATACTTGGTGTTGGTGTTACTGAACTCAGGACATCCCTCTCGCTTCTTTGTCATCAGAACAACAATCTTTGCCCATCATTTAGACCACATTTCCAGCTTCACTGGAGTCTTCTAGAGTCCAACCTAGAGTCTTCTGCCCTGGTATTCTCATGTATTTCCCCAACAAGTAATTTTGACAATGGCACGCGTGGGGTGTCCAGTGAGGGGTAGCACCTCTGGTAAAGGCCTTGCTCTGTCCATTCTGGGGCAGCTTGCTCACCTTCGGGACCTCACTAGACACTTTGCTCTCAACTATGGCTCCAAGTTGGTGTTTGCATGTGACAGCAGCTACACTCTGGTGTAAAACATCAACAGCCGGGCTAAACCAACGTAGGGTAGCTGGTGGATCTCTTACCCCAGTGAGAGAGGGACATGCTTGTGAAATCAACTCTGTCTAACTTGGTGAATGAGATCAATGGTGAGATCCAATGGCCATGAACACTAATGGCTTAGAACAGAAAATCCTACAAAAGTAGTGAATTCAGCCCGATACATCACAACCATTGAACACATCTACATGATGTGCTCTCCTAGGAAAGCAGCACCCTTCATCAAATATCCTCAGCACCCGGGCCACGCCCTTTTCTCGTGCTGCCATCTGGTAGAAGGAACAAGTGCCTCGGGACTCACTCCACCAGGATCAAGAACAGTTACTGCCGCTCAAGAAGCAGGTTCTTGAACAAAAGAGGATGACTACACTCATCAGTTGAGATGTTCCCAAAACCAATGATCTCATTTTAAGGACTCCTTATCTTATGTTTCATTCTCTCGTTATTTATTGCTATTTATTTTCATTTGCACAGTTTGTTGTCTGGTGTGCTCTACTTCATCTTTCACTGATCCTGTTTCTAGTGACTCTTCTATGGATTTGCTGAGTATGCCCACACAAGAAATAATCTCAGGGTTGTATGTGGTGACATATGTGTACACTGATAATAAGTTTTAATTTGAACTTTGTACTCAGAACTTTGAAGATGGATCTGCAATGCTCCGTGGAGAGCGAAGGGTTTGACAAGGCATGAAAGAAGTCATGGTCATCCACTGGAACCAAGGAAGACTCCAGTCTGCAACAAATACTCGTACCACTGGACCCAGACTTCCAAGGGTGAGAGAACGGAACGACCTCAGCGCAACAGCTTTCCACTTTAAAATCTCTCCTGCACGGGTTTTCTGTCATCGTTGGATAGATGGATAACCAGCAATTTTGATAATAACTCTTCTGCGAGGTACCCAGTCACAGTACACCAAGTACCATGGTGTAGCTTACATGGACGTTATTGTGCATGACAAATCAGCAATATCAGTAACTGTCCAAGTCAATGAAATGTAACCTTTTCATAGATGGCAATGAAACAACCCTTGAACATGAGCAAGTATCAGTTTACAGCACACGGAACCTAGAAGGAAATGTGGTTCTGCTGTGGCTAGCTGCCATTGCTGTTTTGTCAAACAGAGCAGGAAGCCAGTGGCACACACAAACTGCTGGTGCAACGCAGCAGGCCAGGCAGCATCTATAGGAAAAAGCACTGTCGACGTTTCAGGTTGAGGCCCTTCTTCAGGACTAACTGAAAGAAGAGATAGTAAGAGATTTGAAAGCCAGTGGATCAGGAATGAAGGTCCAGAAGCAGAAAGCAGAAGCAGACCTGGGAAGGTCAGCCTTCAGAGTAATGTAATGGGTAACATGAAAACAGCTTGCAAAATACTTATAGACTGTAGGTGTGCGAAAAGAAAAAGATGAACAGGGACTATATCGCCATCTGGTATGGCGCAGTCACTGCACCGAATTGGAGAAACCCAGCCAGCTCCATGATGGCCACCAGCCTCCGCAGCTTCAAAAGGCCAAGCTCAAAAAGGTGGCATCTACCATTCAGGACCCCCATCACCCAGGACATGCTCCCTTCTCATTAATACCATCAGAGAGCAGGTACGGGGGCCTGAAGACTCTCATTCAGTGTTTCAGGAACTGCTTCTTACCTGTCGCCAGTACATTTCTAAATGGGCTATGAACTCTTGCGCATTACCTCACTATTTTTGCTCTCTTTTTGCCCTACTGTTTAATTTAGTCTTTAATATATTTGTTATTGTGATTAATGATGTATTGCATTGTACTGTTGTAGCAAAACAAATTTCATGACATATATCAGTGAAAATAAATTTGATTCTGATTCACACCCCAATAGAATGCCTGGAGAATTACATTTCCTCCTTTTCTATTTTCCAACATGCCTACTGGGTTTCACACGTAATATGAAATAAATTCGATGTTAGTTAAGGTGCTATTAACATTTGATTAACACTTATCCTTGCAAGTGGAACAAGTGCTACACCTGTCCCATAAACCTCCTCCCTCAATACTATTGAGGGCCCCAAAAAGTTCTTCCAGGTGAGGCGACACTTCACCTGTGAGTCTGTTGAGGTCATATACTGTATGTGGCCTCCTATATATCAGTGAGACCCGGCATAGAATGAGAGACTGCTTCACCGAGCACCTACGCTCAAATGCCAGAAAAAGCAGGATCTCCCAGTGGCCACTTCCCATTCCCATTCTGATATGTCAATCCAAAGCCTCCTCCACTCACGATGAGGCTACACTCAGTTTAGGGGAACAACACCTATATTCCATTTTGGTAGCCTCCAATGTGATGGCATGAAAATCGATTTCTAAGTTCTAGTGATGCCCCCCCTCACCATTTCCCTCTCTCACCTTATCTCCTTCCCTGCCCATTACCTCCCTCTGGTGCTCCTCCCCGCTTTTCTTTCTTCCCTGGCCCTCTGTCCTCTCCTATCAGACTCCACCATCTCCAGCCCTGTATCTCTTTCACCAATCAACTTCCCAGCTCTTTACTTCACCCTTCCACCCTCCAGGCTTCACCTTTCACCTTGTGGGTCTTTCTCCCCTCCCCCCACTTTCTTACTCTGGCTTCTCATCTTTTTTTTTACCCCAGTCCTGATGAAGGGTCTTCGCCAAAATGTCGACTGTACTCTTTTCCATGGATGCTGCCTGGCCTGCTGAGTTCCTCCAGCATTTTGTGCTTTGCTTTGATTTCCAGCATCTGCAGATTCTCTCTTGTTTATAAAGAATGGTTACCGTGCCACGTATTTATAGTTGAGGGCAGAAAGCAGAATTTTGAAACCTATGAAGGGATGAACCCAATTTTTCTATTGATTCTTACGTTGAGTGACGGCGATTTCCGAGAAAGCCAAGAAATACCAAGTAGATGAAATGAACGGGCAAGAATGTAAAGTATTTATTTTTCCAGAAAAATAGTAGAAAGGTGATTTCTTCTCATGTATTTCCCCATCAAGTAATTTTGACAATGGCACGCGTGGGGTGTCCAGTGAGGGGTAGCACCTCTGGTAAAGGGCTTGCTCTGTCCATTCTGGGGCAGCTTGCTCACCTTCGGGACCTCACTAGACACTTCGCTCTCAACTGGCTCCAAGTTGGTGTTTGCATGTGACAGCAGCTACACTCTGGTGTAAAACATCAACAGCCGGGCTAAACCAACGTAGGGTAGCTGGTGGATCTCATACCCCAGTGAGAGAGGGACATGCTTGTGAAATCAACTCTGTCTAACTTGGTGAATGAGATCAATGGTGAGATCCAATGGCCATGAACACTAATGGCTTAGAACAGAAAATCCTACAAAAGTAGTGAATTCAGCCCGATACATCACAACCATTGAACACATCCGCATGATGTGCTCTCCTAGGAAAGCAGCACCCTTCATCAAATATCCTCAGCACCCGGGCCACGCCCTTTTCTCGTGCTGCCATCTGGTAGAAGGAACAAGTGCCTCGGGACTCACACCAGCAGGATCAAGAACAGTTACTGCCACTCAAGAATCAGGTCCTTGAACAAAAGAGGATGACTACACTCATCAGTTGAGATGTTCCCACAACCAATGATCTCATTTTAAGGACTCTTTATCTTATGTTTCATTCTCTCGTTATTTATTGCTATTTATTTCCATTTGCACAGTTTGTTTTCTTGTGTGCTCTACTTCATCTTTCACTGATCCTGTTTCTAGTGACTCTTCTATGGATTTGCTGAGTATGCCCACACAAGAAATAATCTCAGGGTTGTAAGTGGTGACATATGTGTACACTGATAATAAGTTTTAATTTGAACTTTGTACTCAGAACTTTGAAGATGGATCTGCAATGCTCCGTGGAGAGCGAAGGGTTTGACAAGGCATGAAAGAAGTCATGGTCATCCACTGGAACCAAGGAAGACTCCAGTCTGCAACAAATACTCGTACCACTGGACCCAGACTTCCAAGGGTGAGAGAACGGAACGACCTCAGCGCAACAGCTTTCCACTTTAAAATCTCTCCTGCACGGGTTTTCTGTCATCGTTGGATAGATGGATAACCAGCAATTTTGATAATAACTCTTCTGCGAGGTACCCAGTCACAGTACACCAAGTACCATGGTGTAGCTTACATGGACGTTATTGTGCATGACAAATCAGCAATATCAGTAACTGTCCAAGTCAATGAAATGGAACCTTTTCATAGATGGCAATGAAACAACCCTTGAACATGAGCAAGTATCAGTTTACAGCACACGGAACCTAGAAGGAAATGTGGTTCTGCTGTGGCTAGCTGCCATTGCTGTTTTGTCAAACAGAGCAGGAAGCCAGTGGCACACACAAACTGCTGGTGCAACGCAGCAGGCCAGGCAGCATCTATAGGAAAAAGCACTGTCGACGTTTCAGGTTGAGGCCCTTCTTCAGGACTAACTGAAAGAAGAGATAGTAAGAGATTTGAAAGCCAGTGGATCAGGAATGAAGGTCCAGAAGCAGAAAGCAGAAGCAGACCTGGGAAGGTCAGCCTTCAGAGTAATGTAATGGGTAACATGAAAACAGCTTGCAAAATACTTATAGACTGTAGGTGTGCGAAAAGAAAAAGATGAACAGGGACTATATCGCCATCTGGTATGGCGCAGTCACTGCACCGAATTGGAGAAACCCAGCCAGCTCCATGATGGCCACCAGCCTCCGCAGCTTCAAAAGGCCAAGCTCAAAAAGGTGGCATCTACCATTCAGGACCCCCATCACCCAGGACATGCTCCCTTCTCATTAATACCATCAGAGAGCAGGTACGGGGGCCTGAAGACTCTCATTCAGTGTTTCAGGAACTGCTTCTTACCTGTCGCCAGTACATTTCTAAATGGGCTATGAACTCTTGCGCATTACCTCACTATTTTTGCTCTCTTTTTGCCCTACTGTTTAATTTAGTCTTTAATATATTTGTTATTGTGATTAATGATGTATTGCATTGTACTGTTGTAGCAAAACAAATTTCATGACATATATCAGTGAAAATAAATTTGATTCTGATTCACACCCCAATAGAATGCCTGGAGAATTACATTTCCTCCTTTTCTATTTTCCAACATGCCTACTGGGTTTCACACGTAATATGAAATAAATTCGATGTTAGTTAAGGTGCTATTAACATTTGATTAACACTTATCCTTGCAAGTGGAACAAGTGCTACACCTGTCCCATAAACCTCCTCCCTCAATACTATTGAGGGCCCCAAAAAGTTCTTCCAGGTGAGGCGACACTTCACCTGTGAGTCTGTTGAGGTCATATACTGTATGTGGCCTCCTATATATCAGTGAGACCCGGCATAGAATGAGAGACTGCTTCACCGAGCACCTACGCTCAAATGCCAGAAAAAGCAGGATCTCCCAGTGGCCACTTCCCATTCCCATTCTGATATGTCAATCCAAAGCCTCCTCCACTCACGATGAGGCTACACTCAGTTTAGGGGAACAACACCTATATTCCATTTTGGTAGCCTCCAATGTGATGGCATGAAAATCGATTTCTAAGTTCTAGTGATGCCCCCCCTCACCATTTCCCTCTCTCACCTTATCTCCTTCCCTGCCCATTACCTCCCTCTGGTGCTCCTCCCCGCTTTTCTTTCTTCCCTGGCCCTCTGTCCTCTCCTATCAGACTCTACCATCTCCAGCCCTGTATCTCTTTCACCAATCAACTTCCCAGCTCTTTACTTCACCCTTCCACCCTCCAGGCTTCACCTTTCACCTTGTGGGTCTTTCTCCCCTCCCCCCACTTTCTTACTCTGGCTTCTCATCTTTTTTTTTACCCCAGTCCTGATGAAGGGTCTTCGCCAAAATGTCGACTGTACTCTTTTCCATGGATGCTGCCTGGCCTGCTGAGTTCCTCCAGCATTTTGTGCTTTGCTTTGATTTCCAGCATCTGCAGATTCTCTCTTGTTTATAAAGAATGGTTACCGTGCCACGTATTTATAGTTGAGGGCAGAAAGCAGAATTTTGAAACCTATGAAGGGATGAACCCAATTTTTCTATTGATTCTTACGTTGAGTGACGGCGATTTCCGAGAAAGCCAAGAAATACCAAGTAGATGAAATGAACGGGCAAGAATGTAAAGTATTTATTTTTCCAGAAAAATAGTAGAAAGGTGATTTCTTCTCATGTATTTCCCCATCAAGTAATTTTGACAATGGCACGCGTGGGGTGTCCAGTGAGGGGTAGCACCTCTGGTAAAGGCCTTGCTCTGTCCATTCTGGGGCAGCTTGCTCACCTTCGGGACCTCACTAGACACTTCGCTCTCAACTGGCTCCAAGTTGGTGTTTGCATGTGACAGCAGCTACACTCTGGTGTAAAACATCAACAGCCGGGCTAAACCAACGTAGGGTAGCTGGTGGATCTCATACCCCAGTGAGAGAGGGACATGCTTGTGAAATCAACTCTGTCTAACTTGGTGAATGAGATCAATGGTGAGATCCAATGGCCATGAACACTAATGGCTTAGAACAGAAAATCCTACAAAAGTAGTGAATTCAGCCCGATACATCACAACCATTGAACACATCCGCATGATGTGCTCTCCTAGGAAAGCAGCACCCTTCATCAAATATCCTCAGCACCCGGGCCACGCCCTTTTCTCGTGCTGCCATCTGGTAGAAGGAACAAGTGCCTCGGGACTCACACCAGCAGGATCAAGAACAGTTACTGCCACTCAAGAATCAGGTCCTTGAACAAAAGAGGATGACTACACTCATCAGTTGAGATGTTCCCACAACCAATGATCTCATTTTAAGGACTCTTTATCTTATGTTTCATTCTCTCGTTATTTATTGCTATTTATTTTCATTTGCACAGTTTGTTTTCTTGTGTGCTCTACTTCATCTTTCACTGATCCTGTTTCTAGTGACTCTTCTATGGATTTGCTGAGTATGCCCACACAAGAAATAATCTCAGGGTTGTAAGTGGTGACATATGTGTACACTGATAATAAGTTTTAATTTGAACTTTGTACTCAGAACTTTGAAGATGGATCTGCAATGCTCCGTGGAGAGCGAAGGGTTTGACAAGGCATGAAAGAAGTCATGGTCATCCACTGGAACCAAGGAAGACTCCAGTCTGCAACAAATACTCGTACCACTGGACCCAGACTTCCAAGGGTGAGAGAACGGAACGACCTCAGCGCAACAGCTTTCCACTTTAAAATCTCTCCTGCACGGGTTTTCTGTCATCGTTGGATAGATGGATAACCAGCAATTTTGATAATAACTCTTCTGCGAGGTACCCAGTCACAGTACACCAAGTACCATGGTGTAGCTTACATGGACGTTATTGTGCATGACAAATCAGCAATATCAGTAACTGTCCAAGTCAATGAAATGGAACCTTTTCATAGATGGCAATGAAACAACCCTTGAACATGAGCAAGTATCAGTTTACAGCACACGGAACCTAGAAGGAAATGTGGTTCTGCTGTGGCTAGCTGCCATTGCTGTTTTGTCAAACAGAGCAGGAAGCCAGTGGCACACACAAAGTGCCGGTGGAACGCAGCAGGCCAGGCAGCATCTATAGGAAAAAGCACTGTCGACGTTTCAGGTTGAGGCCCTTCTTCAGGACTAACTGAAAGAAGAGATAGTAAGAGATTTGAAAGCCAGTGGATCAGGAATGAAGGTCCAGAAGCAGAAAGCAGAAGCAGACCTGGGAAGGTCAGCCTTCAGAGTAATGTAATGGGTAACATGAAAACAGCTTGCAAAATACTTATAGACTGTAGGTGTGCGAAAAGAAAAAGATGAACAGGGACTATATCGCCATCTGGTATGGCGCAGTCACTGCACCGAATTGGAGAAACCCAGCCAGCTCCATGATGGCCACCAGCCTCCGCAGCTTCAAAAGGCCAAGCTCAAAAAGGTGGCATCTACCATCACCCAGGACATGCTCCCTTCTCATTAATACCATCAGAGAGCAGGTACGGGGGCCTGAAGACTCTCATTCAGTGTTTCAGGAACTGCTTCTTACCTGTCGCCAGTACATTTCTAAATGGGCTATGAACTCTTGCGCATTACCTCACTATTTTTGCTCTCTTTTTGCCCTACTGTTTAATTTAGTCTTTAATATATTTGTTATTGTGATTAATGATGTATTGCATTGTACTGTTGTAGCAAAACAAATTTCATGACATATATCAGTGAAAATAAATTTGATTCTGATTCACACCCCAATAGAATGCCTGGAGAATTACATTTCCTCCTTTTCTATTTTCCAACATGCCTACTGGGTTTCACACGTAATATGAAATAAATTCGATGTTAGTTAAGGTGCTATTAACATTTGATTAACACTTATCCTTGCAAGTGGAACAAGTGCTACACCTGTCCCATAAACCTCCTCCCTCAATACTATTGAGGGCCCCAAAAAGTTCTTCCAGGTGAGGCGACACTTCACCTGTGAGTCTGTTGAGGTCATATACTGTATGTGGCCTCCTATATATCAGTGAGACCCGGCATAGAATGAGAGACTGCTTCACCGAGCACCTACGCTCAAATGCCAGAAAAAGCAGGATCTCCCAGTGGCCACTTCCCATTCCCATTCTGATATGTCAATCCAAAGCCTCCTCCACTCACGATGAGGCTACACTCAGTTTAGGGGAACAACACCTATATTCCATTTTGGTAGCCTCCAATGTGATGGCATGAAAATCGATTTCTAAGTTCTAGTGATGCCCCCCCTCACCATTTCCCTCTCTCACCTTATCTCCTTCCCTGCCCATTACCTCCCTCTGGTGCTCCTCCCCGCTTTTCTTTCTTCCCTGGCCCTCTGTCCTCTCCTATCAGACTCCACCATCTCCAGCCCTGTATCTCTTTCACCAATCAACTTCCCAGCTCTTTACTTCACCCTTCCACCCTCCAGGCTTCACCTTTCACCTTGTGGGTCTTTCTCCCCTCCCCCCACTTTCTTACTCTGGCTTCTCATCTTTTTTTTTACCCCAGTCCTGATGAAGGGTCTTCGCCAAAATGTCGACTGTACTCTTTTCCATGGATGCTGCCTGGCCTGCTGAGTTCCTCCAGCATTTTGTGCTTTGCTTTGATTTCCAGCATCTGCAGATTCTCTCTTGTTTATAAAGAATGGTTACCGTGCCACGTATTTATAGTTGAGGGCAGAAAGCAGAATTTTGAAACCTATGAAGGGATGAACCCAATTTTTCTATTGATTCTTACGTTGAGTGACGGCGATTTCCGAGAAAGCCAAGAAATACCAAGTAGATGAAATGAACGGGCAAGAATGTAAAGTATTTATTTTTCCAGAAAAATAGTAGAAAGGTGATTTCTTCTCATGTATTTCCCCATCAAGTAATTTTGACAATGGCACGCGTGGGGTGTCCAGTGAGGGGTAGCACCTCTGGTAAAGGGCTTGCTCTGTCCATTCTGGGGCAGCTTGCTCACCTTCGGGACCTCACTAGACACTTCGCTCTCAACTGGCTCCAAGTTGGTGTTTGCATGTGACAGCAGCTACACTCTGGTGTAAAACATCAACAGCCGGGCTAAACCAACGTAGGGTAGCTGGTGGATCTCATACCCCAGTGAGAGAGGGACATGCTTGTGAAATCAACTCTGTCTAACTTGGTGAATGAGATCAATGGTGAGATCCAATGGCCATGAACACTAATGGCTTAGAACAGAAAATCCTACAAAAGTAGTGAATTCAGCCCGATACATCACAACCATTGAACACATCCGCATGATGTGCTCTCCTAGGAAAGCAGCACCCTTCATCAAATATCCTCAGCACCCGGGCCACGCCCTTTTCTCGTGCTGCCATCTGGTAGAAGGAACAAGTGCCTCGGGACTCACACCAGCAGGATCAAGAACAGTTACTGCCACTCAAGAATCAGGTCCTTGAACAAAAGAGGATGACTACACTCATCAGTTGAGATGTTCCCACAACCAATGATCTCATTTTAAGGACTCTTTATCTTATGTTTCATTCTCTCGTTATTTATTGCTATTTATTTCCATTTGCACAGTTTGTTTTCTTGTGTGCTCTACTTCATCTTTCACTGATCCTGTTTCTAGTGACTCTTCTATGGATTTGCTGAGTATGCCCACACAAGAAATAATCTCAGGGTTGTAAGTGGTGACATATGTGTACACTGATAATAAGTTTTAATTTGAACTTTGTACTCAGAACTTTGAAGATGGATCTGCAATGCTCCGTGGAGAGCGAAGGGTTTGACAAGGCATGAAAGAAGTCATGGTCATCCACTGGAACCAAGGAAGACTCCAGTCTGCAACAAATACTCGTACCACTGGACCCAGACTTCCAAGGGTGAGAGAACGGAACGACCTCAGCGCAACAGCTTTCCACTTTAAAATCTCTCCTGCACGGGTTTTCTGTCATCGTTGGATAGATGGATAACCAGCAATTTTGATAATAACTCTTCTGCGAGGTACCCAGTCACAGTACACCAAGTACCATGGTGTAGCTTACATGGACGTTATTGTGCATGACAAATCAGCAATATCAGTAACTGTCCAAGTCAATGAAATGGAACCTTTTCATAGATGGCAATGAAACAACCCTTGAACATGAGCAAGTATCAGTTTACAGCACACGGAACCTAGAAGGAAATGTGGTTCTGCTGTGGCTAGCTGCCATTGCTGTTTTGTCAAACAGAGCAGGAAGCCAGTGGCACACACAAACTGCCGGTGCAACGCAGCAGGCCAGGCAGCATCTATAGGAAAAAGCACTGTCGACGTTTCAGGTTGAGGCCCTTCTTCAGGACTAACTGAAAGAAGAGATAGTAAGAGATTTGAAAGCCAGTGGATCAGGAATGAAGGTCCAGAAGCAGAAAGCAGAAGCAGACCTGGGAAGGTCAGCCTTCAGAGTAATGTAATGGGTAACATGAAAACAGCTTGCAAAATACTTATAGACTGTAGGTGTGCGAAAAGAAAAAGATGAACAGGGACTATATCGCCATCTGGTATGGCGCAGTCACTGCACCGAATTGGAGAAACCCAGCCAGCTCCATGATGGCCACCAGCCTCCGCAGCTTCAAAAGGCCAAGCTCAAAAAGGTGGCATCTACCATTCAGGACCCCCATCACCCAGGACATGCTCCCTTCTCATTAATACCATCAGAGAGCAGGTACGGGGGCCTGAAGACTCTCATTCAGTGTTTCAGGAACTGCTTCTTACCTGTCGCCAGTACATTTCTAAATGGGCTATGAACTCTTGCGCATTACCTCACTATTTTTGCTCTCTTTTTGCCCTACTGTTTAATTTAGTCTTTAATATATTTGTTATTGTGATTAATGATGTATTGCATTGTACTGTTGTAGCAAAACAAATTTCATGACATATATCAGTGAAAATAAATTTGATTCTGATTCACACCCCAATAGAATGCCTGGAGAATTACATTTCCTCCTTTTCTATTTTCCAACATGCCTACTGGGTTTCACACGTAATATGAAATAAATTCGATGTTAGTTAAGGTGCTATTAACATTTGATTAACACTTATCCTTGCAAGTGGAACAAGTGCTACACCTGTCCCATAAACCTCCTCCCTCAATACTATTGAGGGCCCCAAAAAGTTCTTCCAGGTGAGGCGACACTTCACCTGTGAGTCTGTTGAGGTCATATACTGTATGTGGCCTCCTATATATCAGTGAGACCCGGCATAGAATGAGAGACTGCTTCACCGAGCACCTACGCTCAAATGCCAGAAAAAGCAGGATCTCCCAGTGGCCACTTCCCATTCCCATTCTGATATGTCAATCCAAAGCCTCCTCCACTCACGATGAGGCTACACTCAGTTTAGGGGAACAACACCTATATTCCATTTTGGTAGCCTCCAATGTGATGGCATGAAAATCGATTTCTAAGTTCTAGTGATGCCCCCCCTCACCATTTCCCTCTCTCACCTTATCTCCTTCCCTGCCCATTACCTCCCTCTGGTGCTCCTCCCCGCTTTTCTTTCTTCCCTGGCCCTCTGTCCTCTCCTATCAGACTCCACCATCTCCAGCCCTGTATCTCTTTCACCAATCAACTTCCCAGCTCTTTACTTCACCCTTCCACCCTCCAGGCTTCACCTTTCACCTTGTGGGTCTTTCTCCCCTCCCCCCACTTTCTTACTCTGGCTTCTCATCTTTTTTTTTACCCCAGTCCTGATGAAGGGTCTTCGCCAAAATGTCGACTGTACTCTTTTCCATGGATGCTGCCTGGCCTGCTGAGTTCCTCCAGCATTTTGTGCTTTGCTTTGATTTCCAGCATCTGCAGATTCTCTCTTGTTTATAAAGAATGGTTACCGTGCCACGTATTTATAGTTGAGGGCAGAAAGCAGAATTTTGAAACCTATGAAGGGATGAACCCAATTTTTCTATTGATTCTTACGTTGAGTGACGGCGATTTCCGAGAAAGCCAAGAAATACCAAGTAGATGAAATGAACGGGCAAGAATGTAAAGTATTTATTTTTCCAGAAAAATAGTAGAAAGGTGATTTCTTCTCATGTATTTCCCCATCAAGTAATTTTGACAATGGCACGCGTGGGGTGTCCAGTGAGGGGTAGCACCTCTGGTAAAGGGCTTGCTCTGTCCATTCTGGGGCAGCTTGCTCACCTTCGGGACCTCACTAGACACTTCGCTCTCAACTGGCTCCAAGTTGGTGTTTGCATGTGACAGCAGCTACACTCTGGTGTAAAACATCAACAGCCGGGCTAAACCAACGTAGGGTAGCTGGTGGATCTCATACCCCAGTGAGAGAGGGACATGCTTGTGAAATCAACTCTGTCTAACTTGGTGAATGAGATCAATGGTGAGATCCAATGGCCATGAACACTAATGGCTTAGAACAGAAAATCCTACAAAAGTAGTGAATTCAGCCCGATACATCACAACCATTGAACACATCCGCATGATGTGCTCTCCTAGGAAAGCAGCACCCTTCATCAAATATCCTCAGCACCCGGGCCACGCCCTTTTCTCGTGCTGCCATCTGGTAGAAGGAACAAGTGCCTCGGGACTCACACCAGCAGGATCAAGAACAGTTACTGCCACTCAAGAATCAGGTCCTTGAACAAAAGAGGATGACTACACTCATCAGTTGAGATGTTCCCACAACCAATGATCTCATTTTAAGGACTCTTTATCTTATGTTTCATTCTCTCGTTATTTATTGCTATTTATTTCCATTTGCACAGTTTGTTTTCTTGTGTGCTCTACTTCATCTTTCACTGATCCTGTTTCTAGTGACTCTTCTATGGATTTGCTGAGTATGCCCACACAAGAAATAATCTCAGGGTTGTAAGTGGTGACATATGTGTACACTGATAATAAGTTTTAATTTGAACTTTGTACTCAGAACTTTGAAGATGGATCTGCAATGCTCCGTGGAGAGCGAAGGGTTTGACAAGGCATGAAAGAAGTCATGGTCATCCACTGGAACCAAGGAAGACTCCAGTCTGCAACAAATACTCGTACCACTGGACCCAGACTTCCAAGGGTGAGAGAACGGAACGACCTCAGCGCAACAGCTTTCCACTTTAAAATCTCTCCTGCACGGGTTTTCTGTCATCGTTGGATAGATGGATAACCAGCAATTTTGATAATAACTCTTCTGCGAGGTACCCAGTCACAGTACACCAAGTACCATGGTGTAGCTTACATGGACGTTATTGTGCATGACAAATCAGCAATATCAGTAACTGTCCAAGTCAATGAAATGGAACCTTTTCATAGATGGCAATGAAACAACCCTTGAACATGAGCAAGTATCAGTTTACAGCACACGGAACCTAGAAGGAAATGTGGTTCTGCTGTGGCTAGCTGCCATTGCTGTTTTGTCAAACAGAGCAGGAAGCCAGTGGCACACACAAAGTGCCGGTGGAACGCAGCAGGCCAGGCAGCATCTATAGGAAAAAGCACTGTCGACGTTTCAGGTTGAGGCCCTTCTTCAGGACTAACTGAAAGAAGAGATAGTAAGAGATTTGAAAGCCAGTGGATCAGGAATGAAGGTCCAGAAGCAGAAAGCAGAAGCAGACCTGGGAAGGTCAGCCTTCAGAGTAATGTAATGGGTAACATGAAAACAGCTTGCAAAATACTTATAGACTGTAGGTGTGCGAAAAGAAAAAGATGAACAGGGACTATATCGCCATCTGGTATGGCGCAGTCACTGCACCGAATTGGAGAAACCCAGCCAGCTCCATGATGGCCACCAGCCTCCGCAGCTTCAAAAGGCCAAGCTCAAAAAGGTGGCATCTACCATCACCCAGGACATGCTCCCTTCTCATTAATACCATCAGAGAGCAGGTACGGGGGCCTGAAGACTCTCATTCAGTGTTTCAGGAACTGCTTCTTACCTGTCGCCAGTACATTTCTAAATGGGCTATGAACTCTTGCGCATTACCTCACTATTTTTGCTCTCTTTTTGCCCTACTGTTTAATTTAGTCTTTAATATATTTGTTATTGTGATTAATGATGTATTGCATTGTACTGTTGTAGCAAAACAAATTTCATGACATATATCAGTGAAAATAAATTTGATTCTGATTCACACCCCAATAGAATGCCTGGAGAATTACATTTCCTCCTTTTCTATTTTCCAACATGCCTACTGGGTTTCACACGTAATATGAAATAAATTCGATGTTAGTTAAGGTGCTATTAACATTTGATTAACACTTATCCTTGCAAGTGGAACAAGTGCTACACCTGTCCCATAAACCTCCTCCCTCAATACTATTGAGGGCCCCAAAAAGTTCTTCCAGGTGAGGCGACACTTCACCTGTGAGTCTGTTGGGGTCATATACTGTATGTGGCCTCCTATATATCAGTGAGACCCGGCATAGAATGAGAGACTGCTTCACCGAGCACCTACGCTCAAATGCCAGAAAAAGCAGGATCTCCCAGTGGCCACTTCCCATTCCCATTCTGATATGTCAATCCAAAGCCTCCTCCACTCACGATGAGGCTACACTCAGTTTAGGGGAACAACACCTATATTCCATTTTGGTAGCCTCCAATGTGATGGCATGAAAATCGATTTCTAAGTTCTAGTGATGCCCCCCCTCACCATTTCCCTCTCTCACCTTATCTCCTTCCCTGCCCATTACCTCCCTCTGGTGCTCCTCCCCGCTTTTCTTTCTTCCCTGGCCCTCTGTCCTCTCCTATCAGACTCCACCATCTCCAGCCCTGTATCTCTTTCACCAATCAACTTCCCAGCTCTTTACTTCACCCTTCCACCCTCCAGGCTTCACCTTTCACCTTGTGGGTCTTTCTCCCCTCCCCCCACTTTCTTACTCTGGCTTCTCATCTTTTTTTTTACCCCAGTCCTGATGAAGGGTCTTCGCCAAAATGTCGACTGTACTCTTTTCCATGGATGCTGCCTGGCCTGCTGAGTTCCTCCAGCATTTTGTGCTTTGCTTTGATTTCCAGCATCTGCAGATTCTCTCTTGTTTATAAAGAATGGTTACCGTGCCACGTATTTATAGTTGAGGGCAGAAAGCAGAATTTTGAAACCTATGAAGGGATGAACCCAATTTTTCTATTGATTCTTACGTTGAGTGACGGCGATTTCCGAGAAAGCCAAGAAATACCAAGTAGATGAAATGAACGGGCAAGAATGTAAGGTATTTATTTTTCCAGAAAAATAGTAGAAAGGTGATTTTTTAAATTTGAAATGGCGAGAGATTCAGTAAGAGGTTCTTGATCTTGGCATGAGATCTAATCACATGAGAATTAACGCGAAGGTACCACAAGCTAAGCTCTCAAAAAGGACGACGTGGTAGTTATACGACTTGCATTCTGCCAGCCAACTAGGGGTTAAGGAAGACCCTAGAAATGTCACTTAATAGGCCTACGAGAGGCTTTACGACGTGATGATAGTTACATCCTGAAAGCGGTTCACTGCTTTACTGGGGAAATCCCGGCAGCTGTTGTAACAACCACTGTAAGGTGCAAACTCACGGCCATTTAGATAGAGCAGTTAATGGTTATCAGCGGCTATGCGCTATTCCTTTCTAAACTCCATAGATTACAGGACCACTCACCCCCATCGCGGCTGATCGTCACTTCGTACAGATTACTTCCCTCGGAGATTGTACAAGCGGCGCGATGCAGCCGAACTTCACCATCCCCACTGATCCCGCCTCCCTTCCCGCACGTCCTTCACGCTACCAGACTGTCGAGGCGGAGCCTCTGTTGATTGACGTGCGGCAACGGCTCTCGATTGGCTCAAATGCCATGTCAGTTCACGGGACGCAAAGCTTGGATGAATGGAAAGACAAGGCGGCCGCCAATTCTTTTGCGCTTATTGGTTGTTAGCCTCGCGGGCAGTAGGATTAGCAGGGCATTCTGCCAGCTGATTGGCTGAGCATGGTGCCAGTCGAATGCGTGGAGCTGGGTCTCTGCGCGAGTACATGTTGCATTGTTCTCGTGCAATATTCGGGAATAGGTTGATGTGGGACGATCTGTGTGGTTTCCAAACAGGACATATTCCATGGGTGTGAAGCCATTTTTACCAACAGAAATATGTTTCCAGAATCAGAGGCCATTCAAACACAAGCAATTCTGCGGATGCTGGAAATACACACAAAATGCTGGAGGAACTTACAGGTCAGGTGGATGCTATGGAAATAAATACAGTCGACGTTTTGGGTATTCTGCATCAGTAACCACTTAATCTGTTTTAACCCCTTTGGCAAGCCGAACGGGTGTTCCCACACCTCCTCCCTCACTACCATTTAGGGACCCAAGCAGTCCTTCCAGATGAGACAGTCCTTCAACTGTGAGTGTTGAGGTCATATGCTGTGTCCGATGCTCCGGGTGTGGCCTCCTGCACATCGGTGAGTGCCGACGGAGATAGGGAGAATGCTTCGCCGAGCACCCACGCTAGGTCCGCCAGAAGAATCGGGCTCTCCCAGTGGCCACCCATTTTAATTCCACTATCCATTCCCATTCCGACTTGTCAGTCCATGGTCTTCTCTGCTGTCGCGATGAGACCATGCTCAGTTTGGAGGCACAACACCTAAATTCCGTTTAGGTAGCCTCCAACCTGATGGCAAGAACATATATTTCTCAAAGTTCTAGTAGTGCCCCCCCCTCACCATTCCCCGTCCCCTTTTCCTTCTCTCACTTTATCTCCTTCCCTGCCCACTGCCTCCCTCTGGTGCTCCTTCCCCCTTTTCTTTCTTCCACAGCCTTCTGCCCTCTCCTATCAGACTTGCCCTTTTCCAGCCCAGTATCTCTTTCACCAGTGAACTCCCCAGATCTTTACCACCCCCACCTGACTACCTCCGATCCTCCAGACCTTGTCCTTGACTCTCAGACATTGGCCCTCAACTTTGGACTGCCCCTTAGGACGCTGATCAAGGGTTTGACCATCAGTCCTCAACTTCCAGATTTGCACGGACCTCCAAATAGATACCTTCAAAATGATGGCTTTCATGCAGACCCAGATCTCAGTTGAAGTGCCGGAGGACTGGAGACTAGCAAATGTAGTTCCCTTGTTTAAAAAAGGTAATAGGGAGAAACCTGGGAACTATAGACCGGTGAGTCTTATGTCAGTGGTATGCAAACTACTGGACAGGATTCTTAAGGATAGGATCTATGAACATTTGGAGAAGTACAGTCTACTCATGGATAGTCAACATGGCTTTGTGAAGGGAAGGTCGTGCCTCAAGAGCCCGATTGAGTTTTTTGAAGAGGTAACAAAAGAAATTGATGAGGGTAGGGCAGTGGATGTGGTCTACATGGACTTTAGTAAAGCATTTGACAAGGTCCCTCATGAGAGACTTATCCAGAAAGTCATGAGGCATGGGATCAGTGGAACCTTGGCTGTTTGGATAAAAAATTTGGCTTAAAGGAAGAAAGCAGAGGGTAGTTGTGCAAGGAAAGTATTCTGCATGGAGGTTGGTGACTAGTGGAGTGCCGGAGGGATCTGTCTTGGGACCCCTGCTATTTGTGATTTTTATAAATGATCTGGATGTAGAGGCAGAAGGATGGGTGAGTAAGTTTGCAGATGACACGAAGATTGGAGGAGTTGTGGATGGAGCTGTAGGTGGTCAAAGGTTACAAGAGGATATAGACAGGCTGAAGAGTTGGGCAGAAAAATGGCAGATGGAGTTCAATCCGGACAAGTGTGAGGTGATGCATTTTGGAAGGACAAACCAGACTGAGTACAGGATTAATGGTCAGTTACTTAAGAGTGTGGATGAACAAAGGGACCTTGGGGTTCAAATCCATACATCCCTGAAGGTTGTTGCAAAGGTTGATAGGGTAGTTAAGAAGGCCTATGGGTTGCTAGGCTTCATTAACAGGGGGATTGAGTTCAAGAGTAGAGAGGTCATGTTGCAACTCTACAAATCTCTGGTGAGACCGCACTTAGAGTATCGTGTTCAATTCTGGTCACCACATCATAGGAAGGATGTGGAAGCTATAGAGAGGGTGCAGAGGAGATTTACCAGGATGTTGCCTGGATTGGAGAACAAATCATATGAAGCAAGGTTAGCAAAGCTGGGACTTTTCTCTTTGGAGCGTAGAAAATGAGAGGGGACTTGATAGAGGTCTACAAGATTATGAGAGGCATAGATAGGGTGGATAGTCAGTACCTGTTTCCCAGGGCACCAATAGCTAACACCAGAGGGCATATGTACAAAATTAAGGGAGGGAATTTTAGGGGAGACATCAGGGGTAAGTTTTTTACACAGAGGGTTGTGAGTGCCTGGAATGACTTGCCAGGGATGGTGGTGGAGGCTAACACAGGGGTAATTAAGAGCCTCTTGGACAGGCACATGGATATAAGAAAAACGGAGGGTTCTGGGGTAGTGTGGGTTCAGTACTTTTTAAGGATTATATGGGTCGGCACAACATGGAGGGCTGAAGGGCCTGTACTGTGCTGTAGTGTTCTATGGCTCTATTTGGTAGGAATTATAACTGCTCAAAAGTCAGGCCCTCTCTCGGCACTCTGGCAGAGAGCCAAGACTAGATACTTCCTCGAGTTCCAGAGTGGCACTCAAAACCACCACTCTTTAGATTCAGAGGAAACAGCGCGGCCACAGAATCATGGCAAAGAGTCTTTTTTGGCCTGAAGCAATTAGAAATCTATGGAACAGAGGACTGTGGAAGAGAAGGTAAAACAAATGTGTTAGTTGGTGGTAGAAAATGTAGAGGGCATCGTTTTCTGAATGAAAGGTAAAAGTGGACATAATGAAGGCTCTGCAAGTTATTTGCTAATCAGACACCAATTCCAAATAAGCACTTTCTGTGATGTATTAGAGTATTCTCTGGAGTTATGTGGATATACATTATCAGACACTAATTCAAACACGATCCATTCCTCAGTTGTATTGCAAATGTAATTAAATTCAGAAAAGCTTGCAATTAGCTTTTAGTTCTTATTGTAAATTGCAATCACTGAATCTAAATTAAACTGGCTCACAGATGAAACCAGGTATTTGCACCATTGTGACTTGAGTGCAAGCCGGCAGACAAAATTGATGTACAAAAGTACATAGTACAATGTAAATTTGTTATCAAAGTATCGAACCCTCAGATTTGTTTTCTTGCAGGCATTCATAGTAAATTAAAGAAACATGATGGAAGCAATGAAAGACCAAACCCAACAGGACAGCAAAGACTGCAAATGCAAAAGAAAAAAAGTAATAATAATAAGCAAATATGCAATAAATATCACAAACATGAGCTGAAGAGTCCATAGGTGAGTCATGGGGTGAGTGAAATTACCCCCTCTGGTTCAAGAGCCTGATGGTTGAAGGGTAATAACTGTCCCTGAACCTGGTTGTGTGAGTCATCAGGCCTCTGTACCTGCTCTCTGATGGCCGCAGTGAGAAGAAAACATGGCCTGGATGGTGGGCTCTCTTGATGAGCGATGCTACCTTTCTGTGACAACACTCTGCAAAGATGCGCTCAATGGTGGGGCTGCAGGGTATCTTGGGAGAAAGGACTGTCGAAGGTAGAGGATGATTGGCCACTTTAACCCAGGGAGAAAAACTTGGAATACATTAGCAAGAATGGGTCGAGCCAGTGGCAAGTATCAAACGAAGATATCTAGGTTTTGTGAACAGAGAAAATAATTAAAAAAACAATTTAAATATCATACAAATTAACCTTGATAAATTCTATATCCCCATGCAAAATAGAAATAAAGTCTCTGTAATTTAGCAATAATCTATCAGTTAGGCTGGTTTTCGGAGTCAGAAGTAAATAGAGATTTCAGAAAGGATGTCAGACGTAAGTTTTCAAGTTCAAATTTATTGTCATACAACTTTATGCATATATACTTTCAAACGAAACAACATTCCTCTGGACCAAGGTGCACAACACAGTACGTATAACTGATATACAACACAAAGGTAATATTACCACAAGTAACTTAACAAATATTAAGAATGGTGGGTATGTGGAAGGCACTGCCAAGGGTGGTGGTAATCACAGATATATCAGGGACATTTTTAAGAGCCTCTTAGATAGACACATGGATGATAGAAAAATGGAGGGATACAAGAGAAGGAAGGGTTTGATTTATGAGGTCAGCACAATATTGTGGGCTGAAGGACCTGCATTGTTCTATATTCTAAATGCAGGAATAAACAATGGTGAAATAAATTCTATTTACTTCAATACTGGCTGTCCGCACAAAGCGTATTTTCCATAATTTTTACCACATAATAAACACAGCAAGTTGTAATGTACACTGCACAAGAACAAGCCAGAGAATAAATATTTGAGTTGGTCACAATATAGTCCACAGAGAAGCTGATTCCATTCAGGCCCTGGTGATGAGGGCTCCTACATGTTGATGCGGTAATTGTGATGGATTTCGGGCTTGATGTCACACACCAGCGTCAGCAGTCGGCGCAGGACCTTCTCCTTGTTGCGGTGGTGACTGGCCTGCATCGCCTGGATCTTCTGACATGTCAGCTGCTCAACCTCAGCTGCCAGGTTACCCTGGGACCCCATGACCTTGTCCGGAAAGAGCAGAGGCAAAGATCAGATTCAGAGCAGCAGAAGGGATCAGAAAGTGTAAACTCTCGTCATGTAAAACTGTTTTCCTCGATTTCTGTTCAACATTCAAACCTTTTTAAAATCCACAGATCCCTCAAATTTGCTGTGCAAGTTGATAGGGTGGTTAAGAAGGCATATCAAGGGGCATTTAAGAGCCACAAGGTTATGTTAAAATTATTTTACTTTTATTTAGAGATACAATGCATTAACAGGTATTTCCAGCCCAACGTGCTTGTGTTGACAAATAACCCCATGTATCCAATTAACCTAATAACCCCAACCAGTGTGCCTTTAGAAGGTGGGAGGAGACTGCAGCATCCGGAGGACACCCACGCGGTCACGGCGAGAATTTGTTACAGGCAGTGGTGTGGAACGTTATGCTACCGTACCTCCCAGCTCAGTAAAGCCCTGGTTAGCCCACCCTTGGAGTGGAGGATTGTGTTTGGCTCTGGTCGCCTCGTTATTGGAAGGACGTGAAAGCTTTACAGAGGGTGCAGAGGAGATTTACCAGGATGCTAGTCAACATTTCTAATTCTAATTAGAGAACTTGAGTGAGCTAAGACTTTTCTCTTTGGAGTGAGAAGGACGAGAGGTGATTTAACAGAGGTGTACAAGATGAATGGATAGCCAAGGGCGTTTTATCCTGGGGCAGAAATGGCTGATAGGAGTGGGGCATGATTGGTGGAAAGTATAGCGGGGGATATCAGAGGCATTTTTTTTTAACGTAGTGTGGTGGCTGTGTGGAGTGCCCTGCCAGTTGGTGGTGGAGGAAGATGCATTAGAGACATTTAGGAAAGTCTTAGACATGCAAGTGGGTGATAGAAAAAGGGAAGGCTATGGGAGGGGGAAGGGTTACATTGGTCTGCAAGTTGATTTAAAAAAAAATCAGCATAACATCCTGGGCTGAAGGGCTGTGCTATGCTGTTCTACATTCTGTGTTCTAACCAGCAGATCAGGCAGTATCTATGGAGAGGAATAAACAGCCAGTGATTTGGGCCAAGACACACGAGATCCACATAGGAGTCCTCATCCACAGATGCTGACCGACCTGTTGTGTTCCTCCAACATTTTCTGCGTATGTTACTCTGGATTTCCAGAATCTGCAGAATCTCTTCTCCTTAAGCTTAATTTGTCAGTTGTACCTTAAAACTTTGAAAGATACAGCGAAAATGCAGTCCTTTCCTACTTTGGCATATGCTGTTACTTATCTCTGAGTCCGAGTATGTTTGGGGCATGTTGGAGTATGTTGGGGCCAGGCTTCCAGTGCCAACATAGTATGCCCACAACTTACTAACCCTAGCCTGTATGCTTTTGGATTGTGGGAGGAAACCAGAGTACCCAGAGGAAATCCACATGGTCATGAAGAGCAGGACAAACTGAATCCCAGTCACTGGTGGTTTAAAAAGTTGTGCTAGCTACTACATTATGGTGTCAACTCCGCAAATGGCTTGTGACACAATTTATTTTGAATTTTTCATTTGTATCTGATTTGCCTTGGGATGTTGCCCTGAGGTATCGTGTCTGAATACCTGTTATTCAACGACTGTAACCTGAGGACAAGTCTAGCAGGCAATCTCGGAATGACCTTTGACCAGAACTAGAAAGTGCTTTTCACCCTCCAATAACTGAATGGCAAATCACGCTACTCCTTCCTCAGAGGCAGACAAGTCTGGTGTTTGCAGCAATCATATTTACATCAGATATTTCATCACTGACCTTCACAAACCATGGGACTGTGATCAGAAGATAGCAAACAGGATCACTTGTCCTTGTCCAGAAGAATAACATAGATTGGATTAGGTTGGATTGTTCTGTCCCTACAATCGTCAGTCTGCAGAAGCCTCAGGTGTCATACCACCAGAATCTTATCTGCACCTACCTGCCTTGGTGAACTTCCTCCGCACCGCCTCCAAAGCCAGTATATCCTTCCTCATGTCAGGAGACCAGAACTGCACACATACTCCAGGTGCGGCCTCACCGGTTCCCTTTACAGTTGCAGCATAATCTCCTTGCCCTTAAATTCAGTCCCTCTCGCAATGAAGGCCAACACTCCATTTGTTTTCTTGCTAGCCTGCTGCACCTGGAAACCAAACTTTTGCGATTCATGCACAAGCACTCCCAAGTCCCTCTGCACAGCAGCATGCTGCAATATTTTACCATTTAAATAATAATCCAATCTTCCATTTTCCCTTCCAAAGTGGATGACCTTGCACTTCCCAACATTGCACTCCATCTGCCAGAACCTTGCCCACTCACTTAACCTATCTATATCTCTCTGCAGACTCTCCATATCCTCTGCACTATTTGCTTTTCCACTCAATTTATTGTGTCATCAGCAAGCTTATAAACACTACACTCGGTCCCCTCTTCCAGTTTCAAACCAATGAGCCCGTGCCAAACTAATACTCCTGTGTGACCAATATACCCACAACCGTCTGTGGTAATGAGTTCCACAGATTCACCACTCTCTGCCGAAAGAAATCCCTCCTCATCTCTGTTGTGCCAGAGGTTCGCAAGTGTCAGGGAGCCATTGGAAGAAGTGCTAGGGAAACTCAATGTGGATAAGTCACCTGGAGCTGATGGACTACATCCCAGAGTCCCAAGAGAGGTTGTTGAAGCAATAACGGATGCATTGGTCATAATCTTTCAAGAATCATTGATTCTGGCATGGTCCCGGAGGACTGGAAGGGAGGAAGTTTTAAGAAAAAGGAAATTACAGGCCAGTGGTTGGGAAAGTGTTGGAGTCTATTACTAAGGATGAGGTTCACTTGTTTCCTATGGTGCGGACAGCCCAGCGATCCGTAGTTGTGAACTTCCCATGATTCAGGATGTTTACAAGGACAGGTGTGTAAAAAGGGCCCGTAGGATCATTGGGGACCCAAGACATCCCAACCACAACCTGTTCCAGCTGCTACCATCCAGGAAGCGGTACCCCAGCATAAAAGCCAGGACCAACAAGCTCTGGCACAGTTTCTTCCACTAGGCCATCAGACTGATGAACTCACGCTGACTTAAGTGTACTCTAAGTTATATTGACTGTTCTATTGATTATAAATTAATTTAAATTACTATGATTGCACATTTAGATGGAGATGTAACGTAAAGATTTTTACTCCTCATGTATGTGAAGGATGTAAGTAATAAAGTCAATTCAAATTCCAGAACTAGAGGGCACAGTCTCAAAACTGAGGGGCAAACTTTTAGAACAGAGGTCAGAAGGAATTTTTTTAGCCAGAGAATATTGAATCTGTGGAATGGTCTGCCACAGATTGCGATGGAGGCCAAGTCTCTGAGTATATTTAAGACGGAGCTTGATAGTTTCCTGATCGATCGGGGCATCAAAGGACGTGGCAAGAAGGCAGGTGTGTGGGGTTGAGTGGGGTTAGGGATCAGCGATGATGGAATGGCGGAGCAGACTCGATGGGCTGAATGCCTAATTCTGCTTCTACGTCTTATTCTGAGGTTGTGCCCTCTGCTCCTAGACTCCCGGGAAACGTCCTCTCCTCTCCACAGCCACTCACTCTAGTCCTTTCATTGAGATTCCTCCATTATTCTTTTGAACTTCATCAAGTACAGGCCCATCAGAGCCATCAAATGTTTCTCCTACGTTAACCACTCGTTTTGCTTCCTTTTTGCACTACTTTTATTTTTAATTTGTATTTTAACTTGTATAATATTTCTTTTTGTTATTTATAGCTTTTGGTGTTGCGTATTGTTGTGTACGGCTACCGCTAAGCAACAAGTTTCACAACTCATGCCAGTGATATTAAACTTGATACTGATCATCCTCCTCCGGATCCCGCCCGCCCCAGGTCTGCTCATCTTTCCTTTGATAGATGGCCAAAACCATTCATAATACTACAAGTGCCCAATGAAGCGTCAGCATCACATCCCCGCTTTGATATCCTGTCCTTCATCCGGCCACATAGTTCCAAATTCTGCCACCTGTTGTGCACTGAGTGTTTCCTGACTTTATTCCTGAAAGGTCCGTACCCTTGTTGGATAACTTCCAACCGCTCCTTACCATCAACTCCTTCTTGTAAGGACATTGAAGGTGAGAGGAGTTAAGTTCAAAAGCCACGTGAGGGGCATTTGTTTCACACAGAGCGCGGTGGGTAGCTGGAATGCGCTGCCCGGGATGGGGTGGAGGCAGGTACACCGGGAACTTTTAAGAGATAGATAGGTCGGCACAGGAATATTGACATTGACCTTGTGTAGGCAGAAGGGATTAGTTTAGTTGGCCATTTGATTACTGATTTATTTGGTTCGATACAACGTTGTGGGCTGAACGGCCTGTTCCTGTGCTGTTCTGTGTCATGTCATCTCCCATGCACACTGCCCTTAGGACGAGATGGTCACCCACCTCTTTGTGCATTTGGGAAGGGGATCTGGAAATGGATGCTAATGGATAGCTGTGTCACGGTCCATCCCCGGCAGCTGCCCCACAGAGGACTCTCTGATCTACCAACACACAGAGAAGGACATCAAGTGCTGCCGGCAGATCATCAACTCAGTGACAGACACCATTGGCCTGCCAGAAACTTGCTGGTCTGCCAGCACTGCAGGATGTTCACAGGAAGGCATGCTGAAGGTCAGACTCAATCTCGATACAGCCAGTACAAGGACTCAGTAGGGAAGGATAACGGTCAAGGTTCCTTCTGCCACTACATGTGGAGGGGCCTCTCACCCTCTGGAGGTTAAAGGATATAACTATTAGCAACACCCACAAAATGCTGGTGGAACACAGCAGGCCAGGGAGACCCTTGTCCTGACGAAGGGTCTCAGCCCGAAACGTCGACGGTGCTTCTCCTATAGATGCTGCCTGGCCTGCTGCGTTCCACCAGCATTTTGTGTGTGTTGCTTGAATTTCCAGCATCTGCAGATTTCCTCGTGTTTGTTTATGTAATTATTAGCTTTATTTCCCACCCTACAACAAAACATGCAGTGAAATGCACCGTTTGTATCAAATCAACTCAGAGAAGATTGTGCGGGGCAAGTGGTGCCACACATCTGGTGCCTGCATAGCACACCCACAAGCCATCCAGAGTGTGGGTAGGAACTGGAGACCCAAGCAGAACAAAGAGAACGTACAGACTCCTTTCACTCAGAGCTGGGAGTTGAACCTCGACAGGAAAGGAATGTACTACCCACTACACTGCTTTGCTGCCCTTAAAGAGAGTATTACCCCAGGAGGGCCACTCTGACAGAGTGTATTACCCCAGGAGGGCCACCCTGAAAAAGAGTATTACCCCAGGAGGGCCACTCTGACAGAGTGCATTACCCCAGGAGGGCCACTGTGAAAGAGTGTATTACCCCAGGAGGGCCACTCTAAAAGAGAGTATTACCCCAGGAGGGCCACTCTAAAAGAGAGTATTACCC
Organism: Hypanus sabinus; assembly: GCF_030144855.1. Taxonomy (NCBI): domain Eukaryota; kingdom Metazoa; phylum Chordata; class Chondrichthyes; order Myliobatiformes; family Dasyatidae; genus Hypanus; species Hypanus sabinus. The sequence continues at coordinate 181,189,537 of NC_082710.1, read as the reverse complement.
CAGAAGGGCCACTCTAAAAGAGTGTATTACCCCAGGAGGGCCACCCTGAAAAAGAGTATTACCCCAGAAGGGCCACTCTGAAACAGTGTATTACCCCAGGAGGGCCACTCTGACAGAGTGTATTACACCAGGAGGGCCACCCTGAAAGAGTGTATTACCCCAGGAGGGCCACTCTAAAAGAGAGTATTACCCCAGGAGGGCCACTCTGACAGAGAGTATTACCCCAGAAGGGCCACTCTGACAGAGTGTATTACCCCAGGAGGGCCACCCTGAAAAAGAGTATTACCCCAGGAGGGCCACCCTGAAGCAGTATTAACCCAGAGGGCCACTCTATTAGAGTGTATTACCCCAGCAGGGCCACTGTGAAAGAGTGCATTACCCCAGGAGGGCCACCCTGAAAGAGTGTATTACCCCAGGAGGGCCACCCTGAAAGTGTATTACCCCAGGAGGGCCACCCTGAAAAAGAGTATTACCCCAGAAGGGCCACTCTGAAACAGTGTATTACCCCAGGAGGGCCTCCCTGAAAAAGAGTATTACCCCGGGAGGGCCACTCTGGCAGAGTGTATTACCCCGGGAGGGCCACCCTGAAAGTGTGTATTACCCCAGGAGGGCCACACGAGTGGCAATGAAGTTTCAAATGAAATGGATTCAAAATGAAGATAACACTACAACAATGACCATGGATGGAAAAGTTTTGAACTGCTTTTTCTTTTGTATCTATATATTTTTATTACAAATTAAAGTTTGTTTTGAAATATAAGAAAATATCAATACATTTTCCATCAGATTTCAATCAAACCAGCTCTCCAATGGACTTGGCCTGGACTAGATGGGCCGAGGGGCCCCTTTCTGTACTGCACATCTCTATGGTTCAACCTGAGAAGTTTCTGGAATTGACCTTCATGCAACCACAATGACCAGGCCAGTTTGTAACCACAGATCTCTTTCCACAGATGACACACACAAAGTACTGGAGGAAATCAAAAGCGGGCAGAACTTAGGAGGGTTAACACCGCCAAATGGCAACTCCTTTGCGTGCTCTATTTCCATCTTTAATATCTCTGTTTTTCCCTTTCAGAGTTCTTATGAAGACCCTGACCTGGAGTTACGCACTGACTATGGTTCTTTGCTGGAATGGGACCCGCACGGGTTCAATAACTGACTGTTGTTTGGCACGCCAAGGGCTCGGCCTAAGAGTCTGGCTCAAATTGAGAAGCCGAGGATCTCGGGGCTCTGGAGCCAGGCAGATCGAGGGTGGTCACACTAGGAGACCCGTGTGTCGTCGGGGTGTCTGCTGTGTGCCTGGAGACCCGGGATTTTTGTGATCTTCAGGCACAGAGCTAAAAAAAAGTGACGTAACGGACTTTTAACATCGTAAACCAGCGAGTTGTTTGTTATGTCTCCCCGCTCGCTGGGGAAATGGAGGCACCTCTTTCTCCCTTATTAGAGAGAGAGAGAACCTGCGGTATGTCAAAAACCAGGTGAAACATGAAGTCTTTGGGGTAACTGCAAGTCTGTGTCTTTGCTGTTGCTTTGTTCACACTTGAGTGCTTGGTGGGGGGGCCGATGCTTGTTCTTGCTGGTGGGGGGAGGGGGATCGTTGCTCACTGATGCTTATGCGCAGAAGGAGGAAGCTGAGGGGGGACTTTGGGGTTCTAACATTTAACTGTTGTTCATTCTTTAGGGCACTCCGTTTTTGTGGATGGTTGTGAAGAAAAAGCATTTCAGGATGTATATTGTATACATTTCTCTGACATTAAATTGTACCCTTGAAACCCTTGAAATCAGCAGGTCAGGCAGAATCTATGAAGGGGAATAGACCATTGAGATGCTTCATCAGGACTGGAAAGGAGGGGGGAAGAAGCCAGAATAAGAAATGTGGGGAGGGGTAGGTGTACAAGCTGCAGGTGACAGGTGAGACCAGGTGAGGGGGAGGGTGGTGGGTGGCAGAGAGGGGATGAAGCAAGGAGCTGGAATGGGGTAAGTAGAAACAGTAAGTTTGTGCTGAATGTATTTTTTTTCTTGTGAATATTGTGTCTGTCATCCAACATGACTGTGATACTGGTGTATGCTTTCCAGTGTTCCTTCGTAAACATGTTCTTCTGCAAATGACAATACACTTGACTTTGGAAAATTGTATCTTGAAAGTTTCTTTTAAAAACCCAACAATTACAAGGCACACAGATGAGGCCACGTCAGCTTGCGACCAGAGGCACATCGCCATGGCAGGCTTTCCCAAAGGCTTCTTACCGCTTCCTGCTTATGCCGAAAGTCCTTCTCCCTCTCCAAACGGTACTGCTCGATCTCACCCTGTGCCTCTTCTTTCGCCTGCCTCAGCCTCCGGGCCTTCCCTGAAATTAGAATCAAGGCTGATCATTTGCTTGAGCTCAGAGCCCTCCCACTGCCTTCAATAGGAAGTAAGTGAACCCTATCGAATGGATTGGAAGGATGTGGCCGGATGATCACACGGTGAATTGACTGGGCCTCCTGTGTGGGAGAGGCATTCTTGTTCTGGGTGGGTTTTTCAGTGTATACATGTTTCATCTTGCCAGGCCCACTTATTGCTCCTACATTGTAAGTTGCCCAGCGTATACAGTGTCTAACATGACTCAACAGGCAGGAGGTACAGGAGCCTCAGGGCCCACACCACCAGGTTCAGGGACAGTTATTACCCTCGACCATCAGGCAGGAGGTACAGGAGCCTCAGGGCCCACACCACCAGGTTCAGGGACAGTTATTACCCTCGACCATCAGGAAGGAGATACAGGAGCCTCAGGGCCCACACCACCAGGTTCAGGGACAGTTATTACCCTCGACCATCAGGCAGGAGGTACAGGAGCCTCAGGACCCACACCACCAGGTTCAGGGACAGTTATTACCCTCGACCATCAGGCAGGAGGTACAGGAGCCTCAGGACCCACACCACCAGGTTCAGGGACAGTTATTACCCCTCAACCATCAGGAAGGAGGTACAGGAGCCTCAGGGCCCACACCACCAGGTTCAGGGACAGTTATTACCCTCGACCATCAGGAAGGAGGTACAGGAGCCTCAGGGCCCACACCACCAGGTTCAGGGACAGTTATTACCATCGACCATCAGGAAGGAGGTACAGGAGCCTCAGGGCCCACACCACCAGGTTCAGGAACAGTTATTACCCTCGACCATCAGGAAGGAGATACAGGAGCCTCAGGACCCACACCACCAGGTTCAGGATGTGTCATCCTGTTGCTACACATCTTGCTCCGCACATCCACCTCACATCACCTGATGATCCTATGATTTCAGTCTCTGAAGACAATGTGCGAATGGTCTTCAGGAGGGTGAACCCACGAAAAGCATCCTGCCCTGATGGGGTACCTGGCCAAGTACTGAAGACCCGTGCTGATCAAAGGGGGTAACTTCACTCAACTTCACTTGCCCCATCATTGAACTGTCCACAACCAATGGACTCGTTTTCAAGGACTCTTCATCTCATGTTCTATATATTTATTTATTTATCTTTCTATTTATTTATGTATGTATGTATTTATTAATTATCATTTCTTCTTTTGTATTTGCACAGTTTCTTGTTTTCTGGTTGAATGCCTGAGTTGGAACCATCTTTCACTGATTCTGTTACAGTTATTTTGTTACACATTTATTGAGTTTGCTGACAAGAATATGGGCCTCAGAGTCCCATATGTACTTCATAATAACTTACTTTTAAGTTTTGAACATTTAGAATACAGAACATTAAACAGCACAGCACGGACCCTTTGGTCCACAATGTTGTCACAAACTTTTAACCTATTCTGAGCCTCACCCTCCCCTTCCACATAGCCCTGCATTTTTCTTTCATCCATGTTCTCTTAAATGTTCTTAATGTATCTGGCTGGATGTTCCACACACGCTCCAATCTTTGCATACAAAAACCTACCGCAAACATCCCCAATAAAATTATGTCCTCTCGTTCTAGTCATTGCTGTCACAGGAAAAAGCGCTGCTGACCACTCTACCTACGTCTCTTATAAACTTGTGCGCCTCTATCAAGTCATCTCCTATGGGGAATGATCAGTGTTCACCAGAGGGATTTTGTCAGCTTGGATGGCTGGAGATCTGAGAGCTTGGTGCAGGACTTGGGTTTTCTGGATGCTTAGGTCAAGTCCCAGGAGCAGTAGCATCCATTGTGCACCGCAGATCCTCCTCACAGTGAGCTACGATGGCATTGTCGTCTGAGTATTGGCGCTCCGTGACACCTTGCTCTTGGCCTTGAACCTGGACTCCTTGTGGGAGGACCTGGCCTGTCAGATGAAGAATGGTTGCAATGAGAATGGCATACAGAGTTGGGGCACTGATGCACCCTGTTTGACCCCGGTCTCAACCTTAAAAGTCGCTGTTTCTGAGCCGCTGGTGCTGATGACCACTCATATCATTGTGTAAGAGCTGCAGGATCTTGAGGTACTTCTCCAGGCATCTGATTTTGGACAGTACCTGCCAAAGGGCAGGACGATTTACAGAGTGAAATGCTTTTGTAAGGTCATTTAAAGTGGGAGGTTTTATTCCCGGGCTTTCTCCTGCAATTGACATGCTGTAAAAATCATGTCAGATGTTCCTGTGGCTGAACGGAAGCCACACTGAGACTCACGCAGGAAATCTTCAGCCAGAGGAGAAAGCCAGCCACGTGTCCTGCATCCTGATAGTTAATACAGACTGGTTTGATACCAACAGTTAATGTAGACTGGTTTGCACACTGATAGATAATACAGACTGGGTTTCACACCTGATAGTTAATACAGACTGGTTTTCACACCTGATAGATAATACAGACTGGTTTGATACCAACAGTTAATGTAGACTGGTTTGCACAACGATAGTTAATATACACTGGTTTGCACATTGATAGTTAATACAGGCTGGTTTGCACACCTGATAGATAATACAGACTGGTTTGCACACCTGACAGTTAAAACAAACTGGTTTGCACACCTGATAGCTAATGTCGACTGGTTTGTATCCTGATGAAAGAATCATATCAGGTTTTATTCCGTAAGACAGAGGAGCTGAGTTAGGCCACTCGGCCCATCGAGTCTGCTCTGTCATTCCATCATGGCTGATTTATTATCCCTCTCGACCCCATTCTCCTGCCTTCTCCCCATAACCTTTGATGGCCTTATAATCGGCAACCTATTAATCCCCACTTTAAATAGACCCAAATGTTACACAACCGTTTGTGGTAATGAATTCCACAGATTCATCACTCTCTGGCGAACGAAATTCCTCTTCATCTCAGTTCAAAAGGGGATTCCTTCGGTTCTGAGGCTGTGCCCTCTGGTCTTAGACCTCCCCCAACATAGGGAACGTCCTCTCCACAACCACTTTATCTATAGGTTTCCATGAGATTCTCTCCCCACCCGCCTCTATCCTTCCACGCTCGGGACCCTGAAACGCTTCTCATACGTGAATCCTTTCATTCCCAGGAATGGAACCGTCTCCAATGTCAACACACCCTTTCAGCTCACAGCCCTCCAAATGCGGCCTAACCAATGACTCATAAACCCTCCGCATCACGTCCTTGCATTGGGTGTGCAGACCTCGATTCGCCCTGATTATTCCGTGCGGAAAATTCAGGTTTACTTCTGATTAATTATTTTGTTAATTCATCTGCACGGGCACGAAACGAGGCTTTTGCTGTCTGGTTAAATAATGTACGGTTGAAGAATATCAACTAAAGCAAAAAGGCAGAGGTGCCATTTTTCATAGTGACCGTCTATTTCACAAAATAATTACAAAAAGCTTACGTTTCCTAGCCTCGGCAACTTTCTCCGCGGCTCGTTTTTCGGCATGAAGGAGTTGTTGTATTCCTTGCGACTGACTGGCCATTTTATTTTTTCTCTCCGAATCCCTTCTCCTCCGGATCAGGTAGGTACCAGATGGTGCAGAGAGACCAGGATTCCTCCTGGTCCTAGCGCGCATCGGATTGTTTCGGCGACCTGCTGTTCCCCATTACAGTCAGGCAGTGAAATTCACTGTTTTAGTGCTCGGCTGATTTCGCAAATTACTGATAGCACTTAAGTCAGAGATATAATGGATGTGCCAATAATAATTTGTATTCCTTCGACAGTAAAGGTCGGGTTAGCAGGGCAATAGGATCTGGTGGTAGATGGGAACAAACTGGGGAAGACCAAGGCAAAAGCGAGAGCAGGGTGTTCAGGAGTGATGTCAGGAAATGAATATTAATACAGTTTGTGTTAGGAGCCACAAAATTTTATCAGGCTAAGAGTCCAAATAAAATGTCAACAGTAAGACTCCACGATAAGGTTTCAAAGTTCAAAGTTGATATGTACATCATCAACTATCAACATCAACAACAACCCTGAGATTCATTTTCTTGTGGGCAAATACAAAGAAACACTAGAATTAATGAAAAGACTACCCACAATAAGATGGACAAATAACCAATGTGCAAAAGACAACAACTGCAAATACAGAAAAGACAATGTCAGTAAGACAAAAGAGCTGATTGTGGACCAGGAAGGGTAAGATAAAGGAACACATACCAATCCTCACAGAGGGATCAGAAGAGGAGAGCGTGAGCAACTTCAGGTTCCTGGGTATCAAGATCTCTGAGGATCTAACCTGGTCCCAACATATTGATGCAGTCATAAAGAAGGCAAGACAGCGGCTAAACTTTATTAGGGGCTTGAAGAGATTTGGCACATCAACAAATGCACTCAAAAACTTCTATAGTTGTACCATGGAGAGTATTCTGACAGGCTGCATCACTGTCTGGTATGGAGGACCGAAAGAAGCTGCAGAAGGTTGTAAATCTAGTCAGCTCCATCTTGGGTACTAGCTTACAAAGTACTCAGGACATCTTTAGTGAGCAGTGTCTCAGAAAGGAAGCGCACATTATTAAGGACCTCCAGCACCAAGGGCATGCCCTTTTCTCACTGTTACCATCAGGTAGAAGATACAGAAGGCAGAAGGCACACACTCCCCGATTCAGGAATAGCTTCTTCCCCTCTGCCATGATTCCTGAATGGATATTGAAGCTTTGGACATTACCTCACTTTTTTAAATGTACAGTATTTCTGTTTTGCACATTTTAATAATCTATTCAATATACATAATTAATTTATTTGTTTATTATTACATTTTATTTTTATTCATTATTATTTTTTTCTCTCTCTGCTAGATTATGTATTGCATTGAACTGCTGCTGCTAAGTTAACAAATCTCATGTCACATGCCGGTGATAATAAACCTGATTCTGATTCTGAAGAAAATAAAAGCAGACAAAATAATAATAATAATTAATAATAAGCAATTTAGATCAAGAACATATGATGAAGACTCCTTGATAGTGAATCCAGAGGTTGTGGAAACAATTCAGTGATGAGAGTAAGCGAAGTTGTGTGAAGTTATCTCCTCTGGTTCAAGAGCCTGATGGCTGAGGGATAATAACTGTTCCTGAACCTGGTGATGTGTGTCCTGATGCTCCTGTTCCACCTTCCTGATGGCAGCAGTGAGAAGAGAGCACAGCCTGGATGGTGGGCTTTCCTGCAACAGCGCTCCATGTAGATATTCTCAGGCTTTACCTGTGATGTATCCTCTATTTTGTAGGCTTTTCCACCCAAGGGCATTGGTGTTTCCATACCAGTCAATATACTGTCCACCACACATCGAGAGAAGTAACACTGATGTCACTAACATAAATCAAAGTTTGTAGAGTCAGTGGATGAACCAGACTACAAATCACTTGTGATCGAAATGAGTGGTACAACAAGCTGGAGGTCTGTTTTGGTGAGGACAAAACCCTATGTCTGCAGATCCACAAGTCTGCTAGAGACTAAAGTCGGTCTGTCCTGGGGTTAGAGGACTATGTACGTGCATGGGTGGCAGGGAGGAAAGAGGCTTGATTTGCTGTTGTCGTTTTGTTGCTTCTTGTGTTCTGCGTTGTTCTGCTGAACATTGTGGACATGTTTGGTTGGCACCAGAACATGTGATGACATTTGCCGGCTGCCCCCAGCACATCACTAAGTTGTTTTGGTTGTTAAACACATTTCCATGTACGTTTCAATGTACAGGTGATAAATAAATGAATCTGAATGGCTTATTTTTCAAAGTCACAGGGACATACCATGTGGAAACAGGCTCTGATTGACTACTTATCTGTTGTGTATTTAATATTTCAGTAATATTTAAGTATTCTTTGTTGTTTACATAATTAATTACTGGTTATACTTGTGTCCATATGCCACTATGTCATAAGTGTGTAATTCACTGAGCATCTCTAGGGCGCCAGTAATTTTCTTTCAATTAGTTTTATGTTTTGAAGTTATGAAACATAAGTGTAATGACAAGGAAGTTTTAAAACGAAACTGAGAAAACTACCTACCTGCTGAAGTGCAGCTAGACTTTAGAGTTTAAAAAAGCACAGCGTGTTTTTTCTTCAGAAAGGGGAGAGAAAGTTGTTTGAGTTTTTAAAAAAGGCAGGAAACAGATGAAGTTCATGGGTTCATAATACAATAAGCAGTAGGTAATGCTAATAATAAATAAATGAAAAGCAGAAATAGCTGGCTACATCTGAAAAATAGATGCGTTCGATTGCCCAACAGTCATATATACTGAGCAAATAGAGCAGTACGTTAAAGCAAGTGGCACAGCCGAAGAGAAATGAATGCCAGTTTTACTATTGCAATAGGCAGAAAAGCATGCAGTTACAACTGCAACTTGATTGGAGATCCATTCATAGTTGCATGCAACAGAGTCATTATCTGAAAGTGAATTAAGATGCCACAGCAGTGTTCAAGGATGTCATTGGAAAACTCAAACATATCCAGGGTAAAATTGTGTTAAAAGAAAATGCCATACACAGGTTTTCCAAAGCCCATCCAGTTCCTTATAGCACCCATAAAGCAGCAGGTGGGCTAGAGCACCATGTCGCCACAGGGAGAACATACAAACTTCTTGCAGACTGCAGGGATCCAACCCCAAACACCAAGCCACACAGAATTTTAATATATTATTAAATTACTGTAATTTACAGCAATTTCATGACATGAAATTTAAATATTTAAATAAATTACAGCTTAAGGCGTCAGAGTTTGGAGTTCAATTTCAACATCCTTTGTACGAGGGTTTGTAAATTCTCAGCGTGATCAGGGGATTCTTCCCACATCTCACAGACGAACTGTTTAGTAGGTTGATTGGCTAGTGAAATTTGTCCCGCGTTTAGGCCAGGGTTAAGTGGGCAGTGATTCTGAAATACTTGAGGCTCATTCACATTGAAAAGAGGAAAATCTCCAGGCCTGAGCCAGTAATTTTGCATAAACTACACTTGATAGTGGTTTGCAAATATCAAAAACTGTACAAGATGCTATAAACAAGAACACTGAAAAATGACATTGCACAAATTATTTAGAAGTAAAATGTCAGGAAGCCTACAATTATGGTAGTCAGACTCCCATTTTATTTATTTACAGATCTTGATAAATGTCACATTCTGAGGTAACCGGGCATAGTTTAAGTCATAAACACAATGAATCATCCATATTTACATTAGCACCACTGGGTAAAGGAAATCAACCTTTTTATACTGGGAAGCATTCCCTGTCCCAATCCTATTGCTGAGATTCAGATGTTTTCTCTGCGGAGGGGAATTTAACTTAACCATAAGATATAGGAGAAGAATTAGGCCATTGATGCCCATCGAGCCTGCTCCGCTATTTCATCACAGCTGATCCAATCTCCTGCCTTAAACCCGTGTCCCTTTGTGGCCCGACTAATGAAGAATCTGTCAACCTCCGCCTTAAATGTACCTAATAACTGGTCCTCCACAGCCATTTCTGGCAAAGAATTCCACAGATTCACCTCCTCATTTCTGTTCTAAATTAACATCCTTCCATTCTGAGTCTGTGTCTTTCGGTTATGGAAACCGCGCCCCCCCCCACCCCACTACAAGAAACATCCTCCCCATATCCACTGTATTGAGGCATTTTAAACCCCGCAACAATAATGCTCATCATCTTTGTAAGACTTGTTAAAAAAATTTAATCAACAAATGTTATTTACTTTTCTCTCTAGAATTACTTTTGTACTCCCATCTCGCCAACTCCTCAAAAAGAACCTTACTTCATTCGAATGCATCGCCATCAAGGCAATGGTTATGCCCTGCAGCACTGTCGACTCATCTAGTCCGTGTCTATTATTCTGCCTAGACCCATCAACCCGCACTCGGACCATAGCCCTCCATCCCCTTCTCAAACGTTGAAATTGAACCCCCATCCACCACGTATGCTGTCACCACCCTCTGAGCGAGTAAGTTCTCCTATGCTCCCCTTAAACATTTCACTCATCTCCTCTTAACCCATGGCCTCTGGACTCAGTGGGGAAAAAGCCTGCTTACATTTACCTTCTCTATATCACAATGCCAAGATCATGTTGGTGAAAGTGGGACCGAACTTCGATAACCACTTTGCCAGTTTTATTCAGGATGTCCACAGCAGAGGCTTCCTGCCACGTCACTTGGCCGTCAGATGTGCCCAGCTCGAGATAAGGCAAATCACCAAAGCCTGGAGCAAAATCCACCACTGGTTTTGTTAACACTCAGCTGCCCAAGAATGCTATTGCCACTTATTGAGCCTCGATTATCTCTCATTACCCACGGAGAACTTGCATTTTGTCCCACCACCTGATTCATCAGCCAGAGTCCCTGAGATTTCATCACATAAAGATTTTATTTTGATTACTGTCTGCTCAGCAGACGTCACTTTGAGGAGCACCACCTCAGATCTACAGACTGGAATAAAATAACTAAGGGCACTTTGTTCAACTGTTTTTTTTTTAAAAAAGTCACATTAAAATATAGCAGCTTCCAGTGTCTTCATTTTCTGCCTACATCTCTTAAAAGAATCTAGCTTCTCAATGGGTTTTCCCCACAGTATTCCCAAAGCTCTTCCCTACTGGAAAGGAGTGTTTGGAAAATACCGACTCTAGTAAAAGCTAGGAACAGCAAATTTGGTCTTGCCAAATATGATGGCAGATGGAACGCTCTCTCCAGCACACATTGAAGCAGAGGCTCCTAACCCTTTGCTTAATGGTATTGGTCTATGGCATTAAAAAAAAAAGATTGGGGACCACTGCATTGAAGACATACTGATGGGTATTCACATCAATAGCCTTCCCATCAAGCTCTTGACCCAAATAAAATATTGAAAGCACCATATTTATTAACTATGTCCTTGTAGACCCGAAGATGCTGTCAAAAGGACCAAGCTCTCATTAGGGAACAAAGTGCACCACAGCCTTGAGAGGAATGAATCTGACTGGTTAGAGAAATTAGCAAAAGAAAATTTAGAGTTTTATAACATTGATTTCATGTTCAAAGAGGGAAAACCCATTTTTCTATCAGGCAATAAAAATCAATCAACTTGGGAAAAATTGAAAGAAGATTTCTTTCTGGTAATGATCATTGATTAAGACTCATTGAAATTGCAAACTCTTTTCCCACAAGGTGACAAGAAGCGACAAGGAGACTCTCTGTCAAACGAGTCGAATCTTCATGAATGAAATGGATTCCGTGATGTCCACGTGCCCCTTTTCAAACACCAGGAAGATGTACTTCTCATTGCTCGAGTTGCTGAAGGTTGTCATGCACGAATAGCCACTTGCACCACTCCAGATCAACATCTCATTTTCCCATGTCTTCCCGTGATTATAACTCCATCTGAGGGTCAGATTTACACCTGAAAGAGGGATAAATTAATTGAAAGGTCAGGTATACAAATAGTACATATTTCAACATCCATTTTTATTTTATAATTTATTTATTTAAACATACACCATACAGTAGTTCCTTCCTGTCCAAAGAGCCCAGCAATCCCCAGCAGCCCTGATTTAACCCTAACCTAATCATGGGACAATTTACAATGACCAATTAGGCTACCCGGTTCAGTTTTGGACTGTGGGAAGAAACCAGAGGACGTGGAAAATGCCCGAACATTTCACAGGGAGAACGTACAAACTTCTTATGGAGCTCTGAACTCTGACACCACAGACTGTAATAGCGTCATGCTGTCATGCTACTGTGGCACCTCTCAAGCCTACAGCACAGCGGAGGAGGGGTATGTTACGAGTCGGATGACCTTCACCGTAGGCAATGCTAACTGGTAATTGGTTCCCCACTATTGACCAAGGTCGCAGGAAAGCAGCAACCATCAGGACCCCTCCCCCACCCCTTTGAGCCCCAGTTCAGCACAAAGGCAGTAAACTTGCAGTGCAGCAAGCCGAACAGGGCCTGGCCCTGATATCCTGATCTTTTTAATCTGGCCAGGCATTTCAACTGTCCAAATCTTGGGTCATTCCTCGCACTTGGACCTGGGCCCTGCTGCTTTGATACGCTCTCGGGCCCAGGCCCCGCTCCCTTGATTTGGCCCATACCTGACCTTTCCAAATTGGCCCAGAACTTAAATTGATCAAACCTTGGGTCTTTCCGCTCTGTCAGGCCCCGCCGTCTCAAATTTGATTCAATATCAGAACCAAGCTGATACATCTCCATGTCCACTCCAGCAAGTTCTAAACATTGGCTCAATTCCCTTTCCTAGGCCCAGGCCCCACCACCTCGATTCGCCCTACCCATGTCCGCTCCAGCAAGGTCTGAACATTGGCTCAATTCCCTTTCCTAGGCCCAGGTCCCACCACCTCGATTCGCCCTACCCATGTCCGGTCCATCAAGGTCTGAACATTGGCTCAATTCCCTTTCCTAGGCCCAGGTCCCACCACCTCGATTCGCCCTACCCATGTCCGGTCCATCAAGGTCTGAACATTGGCTCAATTCCCTTTCCTAGGCCCAGGCCCCACCACCTCGATTCGCCCTACCCATGTCCGGTCCATCAAGGTCTGAACATTGGCTCAATTCCTGTTCTTGGGCCCGGGCCCCACCACCTCGATTCGGCATACTCGTGCGACACAGCGACTGTCCTGCTCTTTCAAGATTGTAGTTCACATCACTAAAATGCCAGGGCATTTGACAGCTCAGCTCCTAAAGGGAAGTTACAAGCTACTGATTGCAGTGATCGTATCTAAGAAAAGTGAGATTAGTACAGTAATTTTATTTTGTTTGCTACCAGCAAGTCTCCTCTGTGCTTCACCAGTGCTCTTTTAAACTAGAATGCCCATAAGAAAATGAATCTTAGGGTGCTATTTGGTGAACATATCTAATTTGATAATAAATTTGCTTTGAAACTTATTGACAACCAGACAGAGCACGACATCTAGACAGAGCATGACATCTAGACAGAGCATTCTATACACAAGTATATCGAGGTAGTTCAAATGGAGAAAAAAAACTCGCAGAATATCAAAGTCAAGGCAATACATTATCAAAGAACACCATGTACCAACTTGAGATTGATTCCCAGAAGTCCATGAACCATAGGAGCAGCACTCGGCCCATCGAGTCTGCTCTGTCATTCCATCATAGCCAATATATTATCCCTCTCAACCCCATTCTTCTGCCTTCTCCCCACGACCTTTGATGCCTTCTTAATCAAGGACCTCTGCCTTAAGCATACTCAATGACTTGGCCTGCACAGCTGTCTGTGGTAATGAATCCCACAGATTCAAAAGAAATTCCTCATTTCTGTTCTAAATAGATGTCCCTCTGGTCCCAGACTCCCCACTATAGGAAACATCCTCTCCACATCCACTCTATCTGTGTCCTCTGGTCCTAGACTCCTCCACTATAGGAAACATCCTCTCCACATCCACTTTATCAAGGCCTTTCAAGATTCGATAGGTTTCAATGAGATTCCCCCCCGCTCCCCAGAAATTCTTCTAACCTCTGGAGAGTACAGGTGTAGCATCATCAGACAACCCTTAGGAGCTCTTTCATTCTTGGGATCAATCTCTTGAATCTCCTGTGTACCCTCTCTAAATCCAGCACATCTTTTCTTTGACAAGCGGCCCAATACAGGGGCAGCCTTTTAAATAGATACTTCTGAGTTTATTTTTAATTGAACGGTATAATGAAAGACAGAACAAAGAAAATCTTTCACATTTCAAAAACTTTTGCTCGCAGCATCCAGTTCAAGCTGTGCAGCAACAAAGGTTATGCGTATGGGAACTTTCTGTGGGGTGGAGGGGACAGTGCTTATAAAAGTGGGACAGACACGATGCTTTCCCCAAAGCATTTCAGGAAAAAGGGTGGTGGGACAATGAAACACTCGAGATCTGTGTGGCACCAACTTTGCACCTCTTTAATAATTGAATGTTGAAATCGTGAAGGACTCAGAAGAAGATCAGCTCAATGAGAATTCAGGTACGGGGGAAAGAAAAACAGGAGGAAGAAATAGACGAGGACATGATTAAGCGATAAATTTAATCTCACTACTTGCAGGTATAAGCCTTCTTTGTTTAAATTGCCCCCACTGAACTAAATGCATATAAACTATTACATCATTATTTCTTGGACCTCGCTGCAGAAGTTAGAAAGTAGCAGTTAGCGTAACACTTTACATTAGCAACCGTGGTTCAATTCACGCCATTATCTGTAAGGAACTTGTACTTTCTCCCCCGTGACTGCGTGGGTTTCCTCCCACAGTTCAAAGATGTACTGGTTGGGGTTAGTAAATTGAGGACATGATATTTTGGCACTGGAAGCATGGTGACATCATGGTCTGCCTAGTTGATTCAAACGACATATTTCACCAAATGTTTCGATGTATATGTGACAAATAAAGCTAATCTTTAATCTGTACCTTACAGACTCCACTTCAAAAATATCTGCTTGACTTGATGCTTTAGAATATCTTAAGATTTTTGTATCGCCATGCACTTTGTACATTTATTACTTTCTTTTTATTTGGAGAGAGCGCAGAACAGGCCTTCTCGGCCCAACGAGCCACACCATCCCGTTAACCCTAGCCTAACCAGAGAAAAACTTCCAATGACCAATTAACCTGCTAAGTGGTATGTCTTTAGACTGTGGGAGGAAACTCACACTATCGTGGAAAGAACATACATACTTCCATACGGAGGCTTCTGGAATTGAACTCTGAAGCCTTGCGTTGTGCTAATCGTGATGATACCGTGGCACTAAATATACCTGTCTTTTGCACTGACACAAGGAAGCAAAGTTTATTGTTTTGGATCTTTACTCAATATGTGGATCTGACGTTAGCTGGAGCAAATCCAGCTATTGCCCAGCAAGCCAGTCCCATCTGCCCACCACTGGCCCGTGGCCTTCTAACCCCCTCCTATGCACGCCTTTATCAACATGGCTTTTTGATGTTTGTTGCTATGCCAACCCCAACCACTGTTACTGGCAGCTCATTACAAAACCACTTCGTGTGAAGAAGCCGCACCATGTCCCTGCCTGGGGAAGAAAAGACCACAGGCTTTCAGCTTGTCTTCGCCACTTACGATCTCAGATCATAAGACAAAGGAGCAGAATTAGGCCATTTGGCCCATCAAGTCTGCTCCACCATTCCATCATGGCTGAACCCTATTTTCCTGCTTTCTCCTCGTAATCTTTGATGCCCTGACTAATAAAGAACCTATCAACCTCCATTTTAAATATACCCAGTGACATGGTCACCACAACCATTTGTGGCAATGAATCCCACAGAGTCACCACTCTTCTGAGCCCTGATGCTTCTAGATTCCCCCACTGTTAGAAACAGCTTCTTCATATCCCCTCTTTCCAGACCTTTCAATATTCAACAGGTCTCAGTGAGATCCCCCCTTCATTATTCTGCACAGGGAGGCCAGACCCATCAAATACTTCTCATGTGTTAGCTGAGTCTGTCATAAAGTCTTGGCCATCTAGTTTGGACTCTGCTGGTTATGATTTACTCCATTCCACAGTACGGTGTACATGGAACGGAGATCACGATAACACTATTCAGTGGCATAGCTTTGAAACTCACGTTCAAAACGGTTGGCGGGATTGCTGAAGAAAACGACATCGTTTTTGATCAAGGCTCCCGCCGCGATGGCCGGGTCAATCAGGGTCTCGTCGAAGAACACGGTTTCCACGGGAAGGGTCTCGCAGCCATCATAGCTCTTCACTATTATTCGACAGCGACAGTGGTAGAAGTTCTGATTCCTTGCGTTGATCACCACAGAGCCGTCTGGAAGTTCATAGGGCTGAAGGAAAAGAAAACACATTCATTGGACAGTAATAACCAAAGTAAAATTTATTATCAGAGTACAACCCTGAGGTTCTTTATTCTGCAGGCATACTTAGCAAATCCAGAGAACAGTAACTGTAGACAGGGTCAACGAACAACAAACTGTGCAAATATAGATCAACAGCAATAAATAACGAGAGCCTGAAATAACAGAGTCTTAAAGTGAGATCAACAGTTGTGGGAACACTGGAGACAGAATGAGGATAGCTGTCCTCATTGTTCAAAGATGGTTGATGGGTAGTAACAGTTCTTGAACCTGATGAGTGAGTCCTGAGGGCCCTGTACCTTCTACCTGATGGCAGCTGCGAGAAAAGAGCCTGGCCTGGCCGAGAGGATCTTTGATGTTGGATGCAGCTTTTTCACACCAACGTTTCATGTAGATGTGCTCAATGGCACGTGCCCACCAGCTTGCTGAGGTGTTTACATTTAACCTCTCACTGTTCCAACATGCCTTAAAACCTCCGCCATCATCCCAGTGCCCAAAAAATCAGCTGTGAAGTGCCTGAATGACTATCGCCCTGTAGCGCTGACACCCGTTGCCACGAAGTGCTTTGAGAGACTTGTGCTCTCACACATTAAGGCCATAATCCCACCTGATCCGGACAAACACCAGTCTGCCTACCGGGCAAACCGCTCCACAGAGGATGCAATCACAACAGCCCTCCATATTGCTTGGACTCAGTTAGAGGAACTGAACACTTATGTGAGGATGTTGTTTGTGGACTTCAGTTCTGCATTTAACACAGTCATCCCCCATGAACTGGTCAGCAAACTGAACACTCTTGGCCTTGGTTTCTCCCTGTGTTCATGGGTCATGGACTTTCTCACAGACCAACCACAGCAAGTTTGAGTTGGTAAGCAGAACCTCCACCACCCTCATCTTAAAAACAGGTACCCCCCAGGGCTGTGTGCTGAGCCCTATGCTCTACACACTCTTCACACATGACTGCACCCCTATCTACACCTCCAACTCCATAATTAAATTTGAGGACGATACCACAGTGGTTGGCCTGATCTCGGACGAGGATGAAACAGCCTACAGGCTCGAGGTGGATCATCTGACAGAGTGGTGTAAGGACAACGACCTGGTCCTTAACACTTCTAAAACAAAAGAGATGATCATTGACTTCAGGAGATCAAAGGACAGAATACACATCCCCCTCCATATACATGGAGAGGTAGTGGAAAGTGTGGAAAACCTGAAGTTCCTTGGAGTTATGTTATCAGAACAGCTGACGTGGACGACCAACACCTCGCTGCTTGTAAAAAAGGCACAACAAAGACTCCTCTTCCTCAGAAAGCTGAAACAGGCCAAACTCCCACAAAAGCTGTTGCTTAACTTCTATAGAAGCACAATTGAAAACATCCTGACCAACAGCGTCACAGTGTGGTGTGCCAGCTGCACAGCTGCTGAGCAACAAGACCTACATCGTGTGGTGAAGGCGGCCCAGCGAATTGTCAGGATGGAGCTCCCAGGACTGGACACCATCTACTCCAGCAGACTCAGGAGGAAAGCAATCAGCATAACCAGAGACACCACACACCCCGGCCACTCCCTGTCTGACCCGCTGCCGTCCAGCAAAAGGTTCAGGACACTAAAAGCCAGAACAAATAGACTGAGGAACAGCTTCTCCCCCAGTGCTGTGGCCTCCATTGTACCACTCCCACAGAACAATGACTGAAACTGTGAGCACACACGTGCACCCACAAGGACTCAAGTACAATGGCACTTTGTGCATTACTGTGATATTCTGGTGCTGTTGCAACTTATTTTCTGATACTTGTCATTTAATACTGTTTTTCTATTACTGTCTTGTTTTATCTACCACTTTGTTTGATTGCCTGAGAGGAAGCCAGACAGAGTTTCATTGTACCTATGTATAATGACAATAAAGATCATTCAATCAACAATTCAATTGGTTGGGAGGGTTTTACATGTGATGCACTTGGCCAAATCCACTACCTTTTGAAGGAATTTTCCACTCAAAGGCGTTGATGTTTCCACACCAGACCATAATGCAGGCAGTCAGCACACTTTCCACCACATCTATAGAAGATTGTTAAGATTTTTGATGACATGCCAAATCTCCACAGATGCTTGAGTAAGTATAGATGCTGTCATGCTTTCATTGCAATTATATTGATATGACGGGCCTAGGACAGGTCCTCTGAGATAGTGACACCCACGAATGTAAAGATACTGACCCTCTCCACATCTAATCCTCTGTACTGCCTCTGGTTTCCCTCCCCTTAAATCTACAATCAGTTCCTTGGTTTTATTGACATTGAGCGAGAGGTTGTTGTTATTACACCACAGTCTCCTTTCTGTATGCTGATTCATCACCACCTTTGACGCAGTGATCGTGAAGCTGGATTTCAGACCACAAAAGGCCAGAGAACAAAACCACTGAGAGACTGAGCAATTTCAAATTGTCAGAGAAGTACCGTACTTATTTCTCTTTGCGCCCGAGGTACGAGGCAGCGTAGCGAGTAGTGTAACACTATTACAGCACCAGTGGGGGTTGGGGGTGTTGGGGATGGGGAGGGGGGTGTGCGGTAAGGGCTCCACAGCCGTCTGTGGCACTGAATTCCACAGATTCACCACCCTGTGGCTAACAAGATTCTTCGTCTCTGTTGTAAAGGGGCGTCCTTCTATTCTGAGGCTGTGCCCTCTGATCCCTGACACCCTGGATTGGAAACATCCACTCTATCTAGGCCTTTCAATATTCAATTGGTTTCAATAAGACTGCCCCCCCTCCATTCTTCTATCCTCCAGTGAGTACAGGCTCAGAGCCATCAAACACCACGTTCATTCCCGGGGTCATTCTCATGAACCTCCTCTGGACCACCTCCAATCCTTTCTTAGATATAGGGCCCAAACCGTTGACCCCCTACGATTCACACGAGCAGAAGGAATTTCACTGCACCCTAGTGTATATGAGAACTAACTATTTTGAATCTAATTCTGAAACGAGGGAAGTTCTCCCTCACGTCTTGTCCATAGTTCCTTTTCAATTAATACCACTCAGAACACATGCCCCTCACACTTCTCCTTGTGAAACCATCGAAACCAATGGGATAGCAAGGTTGCTTCCTATATTGTGAACACAACTGGCTCCCAGAAGTACGGAAACTGCCAGACACTGGAATAGGCTACAGTAATGAAACCTAATCATATGCCAAGTTGTTCACAAGTCAGTATATATTCTGTGAGTTCCTCCAGCATTTTGTGCATTACTCAAGATTTTCATCATCTGCAGTTACACATGCTTATTTATTTTCTTATTTTTAAACAGATTGTATATAAATTTTTTATTCTCTACCCCAGGTTATTTTTAAAGCAGTGAGCTGTGATTTTGCAAGGGGGAGTGTCAAGGTGGCGAATATTAGTGGCTTGGGTTGGAGCTTTTGAAGTTATGGTGTTCACCGAGCTTGGCAAATCTCTAACAGACGTTTCATCACTAGTCGATATGAATGCCCACATTTATACAGCCTCCCCCCACCCCGTTCTCCTCCCTATGTCCTGGTTGGCTACCTCTTCATAAACAGGCCATCTTGGCCCTTCTAGTCCGTGCCGAACGCTTACTCTCACCTAGTCCCATTGACCGGCAGTCAGCACATAACCCTCCATTCTTTTCCTGTCCATATACCTATCCAATTTTACTTTAAATGACAATACCGAACCTGCCTCTACCACTTCTACTGGAAGCTCGTTCCACACAGCTACCACTCTCTGAGTAAAGAAATCCCCCCCGCCCCGTCTTACCCTTAAACTTTTGCCCCCTAACTCTCAACTCATGTCCTCTTGTTTGAATCTCTGCTACTCTCAATGGAAAAAGCCTATCCACGTCAACTGTATCTATCCCCCTCATAATTTTAAATACCTCTATCAAGTCTCCCCTCAACCTTCTATGCTCCAAAGAATAAAGACCTAACTTGTTCAACCTTTCCCTGTAACTTAGGTGCTGAAACCCAGGTAACATTCTAGTAAATCTTCTGTGTACTCTCTCTATTTTGCTGACATCTTTCCTATAATTCGCTGACCAGAACTGTACACAATACTCCAAATTCAGCCTTACCAATGCCTTGTACAATTTTAACATTACATCCCAACTCCTATACTTAATGCTCTGATTTATAAAGACCAGCATACCAAAAGCTTTTTTCACCACCCTATCCACATGAGATTCCACCTTCAGGGAACTATGCACCATTATTCCTAGATCACTCTGTTCTACTGCATTCCTCAATGCCCTACCATTTACCATGTATGTCCTATTTGGATTATTCCTACCAAAATGTAGCACCTCACACTTATCAGCATTAAACTCCATCTGCCATCGTTCAGCCCACTCTTCTAACTGGCCTAAATCTCTCTGCAAGCTTTGAAAACCTACTTCATTATCCACAACGCCTCCTATCTTAGTATCATCTGCATACTTACTAATCCAATTTACCACCCCATCATCCAGATCATTAATGTATATGACAAACAACATTGGACCCAGTCCAGATCCCTGAGGCACACCACTAGTCACCGGCCTCCAACCTGACAAACAGTTATCCACCACTACTCTCTGGCATCTCCCATCCAGCCACTGTTGAATCCATTTTACTACTTCAATATTACTACTAACGATTGAACCTTTTAGATGTCTAAAAATTCTCACGCCTGCTTCGTGTTTGCCTGTGCCAGAGCCTAGGCAGTGTCCCAGATTGAAGTGGTGGCCCACTCGGTCTTCATTTACGAGAATTTTTGGAAGCGTTTGTTTTCTTCTGATAAGCTCCATAGACAAACATATCATTGACGAACCCCTAAGAGCCACTGAAATGTGAGGTCAGCTGAAGGAGTAGCCAATCAGGACAGAGGCAAGCGAACAGTGGGTGGGGGCTACAGAAATACTGGCACTTCCAGAAACACCAACTGAGGACGTCACCTCAACTGGTGACAAATGTCTGCAAGCTAATTGCCAAGGCCACAACGTCAAGGGGGAGCGTGTCACCCAAAAACTGCTGTAACACAAAGGCCACCACTATTTACCATTTAAACTGCTTTAAATTCCTACAATTAATGTAAAAGCGTAAATATGAATCCTTAAACAAACATCTTACCACAACCGCTCACGGACTGATTGTCCCACTCCACCCGCGTAGCATCCACGTCAGGACCACCAGACTCAAAAAGAGATACTTTTCCCAAGCAGCAAGGCTATTCAATACCTCCACTCACTAACTCAACCCTCTGCAACGCCAAACCCGCCCGACACCATTGCGTGATCATTTCCTGTCAATCATGTTATGTGCAGACACTCCTGTGCCTAGCATCACTTTATAGACGTACAATCAATTTGATGTACAGTATATAAGCTCACTAAAACACACCATGAAGGCAAAAGAGCACTCCAAGCATCTCCATGAAAAGGTCATTAAAAAGCACAGGTCAGGAGATGAATGAATTCCCAAGTCAAGTTAAGTTGGAGTAAAGTTAAGTCAATCATCAAGAAATGGAAAGAAGATGGCACAGCTGCAAATCTGCCTGGAGCAGGCCGACCTCAAGATTGAGTGTGCCGAAAGGGGATTAGCGAGAGAGGTCACAAAGAGACCTATGACAACTGTCACGTTCTCCTTCGGGTGTAACGAAACGCCGAATTTAACGTCCGGATAAACCACAGTTAATAAGAACCAGATCGCAGTAAGATTAACCATTTACTGTTCACTCTTCACATTAACATATGGTGAAAACTGTTGATAAAACAATACAAGATTGATACAGTATTTGTTCCTTCCTTAATATCACATTTCAAGTGTAAATACTTGCAAAGGTGACTATAACTACATTACACTAAGGTGCAGTATACAGGGAGAGTTTACCTGCTCCATTGACTACTTTAAATACACTTCCATGTAAACTATCCGCGACTCTTTAACTAACGAAAGCATAAACATTATCTACCGTCGTTACCTCTAACAGGATCACTATTAACATCTTAGTTCAATATATCGATTATCTATTAACTTACAGCGTTGCTCTCACTGTGATTTCTCATGCCTGCAAAACTGCTTGTGCTCAGGTGAGCCTCGTGGTGAGCCCCCACCCTCGCGCTAATTTCAAACCGGTGTTTTCCCACAAGACGCGGCTAAACCGGATGTGACGTCATCGCATGCCGATATATTTTACATGCAATGAATATACTTTAAACACTTCTAATTCTAACTAGAAAATACTATTGAATGAATTACTAAGCGAAAATATTATAAACTAAATAACTGTCGTAAAGACAGCACACTCCCCGCTTGACCTTCGTAAGGTCACAATGAGCAGAGTACAAAACTTAGTCTCTTAATCAGTCATTGGGTAGAAGTAGAATAACTTCTGTAACTGGCCCTTGGTAAATTTTCACATCGCCTTGGTCGGTAGTCTTCAATTCGATCTTCCTGACATGTCCATCCTCGCTAGGGAATGTAGCAGTGATTCTGGCAGTTGGCCAGCTGTTGCGAGCGACTTGCTTGTCCCTGAGCAGGACTAAGTCTTCAACTTGAAGATTCCTGCGGGGTTCTGTCCACTTTTGTCTCTGTTGCAACAAAGGTAGATATTTCTGTCTCCAGCGGGACCAGAACTGATTTGCCAGAGCCTGGACTTGTCTCCATTGCTTTGTGTACAAATCCTTGTCTGAGAAGTCTCCTGGTGGAGGAGGTGCTCCTGCCTTCTGCGTAAGGAGCGTTGATGGCGAAAGTATAAAGGGGTTTTCTGGGTCAGAAGACACAGGTAGGAATGATTGTGCGTTTATAATGGCTGTGACCTCTGCCATTAGGGTGCACAGTACCTCGTGGGCCAATC
This sequence comes from Hypanus sabinus, assembly GCF_030144855.1. NCBI lineage: Eukaryota > Metazoa > Chordata > Chondrichthyes > Myliobatiformes > Dasyatidae > Hypanus > Hypanus sabinus. The sequence goes on along the minus strand of NC_082710.1, from coordinate 181,166,526 downwards.
GGGTGCGTTGCTGTATCTCAGGTTTCCTTTTCCAGGTTTTCCGTAAGGACGTGAACCGTTTGACTGCCTGCTCTTTGTTATCTGGTGAGCGCTGGCGTGGTTCTCTGATTGGCAATGGGGCAACCCCATTATTTGCTTCATCTCTGAAGACCTTGGTGTCTTTGATTCTTAAAGAAATGGTATCTTGAGCTGATTGTGCAAGTTTGTTGTCATACTTCGTTAGAGCGAAGACTGACTGGCCCAGCGACTCGTCGCTTGCCTCGCGCTTGTTAACGCCTTGTTGTGCTTCCTTGATGCACGGGACACTCGGGCAGGGTCGAAAGATTGAATGGCGGCCACTCTCTAGCACATTGGTCTTGAGTGTGTTAACCATCGGTTTGTGTACGTCACCGAGACACACCTCTCCTATCACCACCCAGCCCAGATCCAGACGTTGCGCGAAGGGGGCGTTGAGTGGTCCATTGATCTGCTGCCTAACCTTGTGTACCTGGATAACATCTCTTCCTAATAGCAGGAGTATTTCCGCTTTCGGATCCAGTTCTGGGATGTGTTTGGCGATGTGGTGGAGATGCGGCTGGTGTAGCACCGCACTTGGTGTCGGGATCCCAGCGCGGTTATTCATGATTTCATTGCACTCTAAGAGCGGAGGGAGACAGATGACGACTTTACCATCCAGGGACTCGATCTGGATGCCTTCTGCCTTCCTTCCTTGGGTTTCCATGTTGCCTGAGCAAGTTTTGAGGTAGTATGGGAACCGCTCACTCTCAATGTTGAACAATTTAAAGAACTCTGGACTGACTAGTGAACGATTGCTCTGATCGTCCAGAATCACATAGGCTTTGATGGCCTTGTCTTTGGCTCCTTTAGGGTACACCTTAGTGAGGCAGATCTTGGAACAAGAACGACTTGACTGAGCTTGACCGCAAACTTCTGTACAGTTCGTGCTGACAGCTATTGACCTAGAGTGAGCCTCTCCCTCCCCGCCGTCCTGTTGTGGGGGTGAAGGAGCGCTCTCGGTTTGTGGTGACAGGTCGGGATGCATGGCCTCGACGTGATCTGGGCTGCCACATTCCGGACACTTCACGGCGATCGTACACTCTCTGGCGAGGTGAGAGGTTGAGGAACAGCATCTAAAACATATTCTTTTCTCCTTGAGAAGAGCCGTCCTCTCTTCAAGGGGTTTTTCCCTAAACATTCTGCATGCTTTCAGGGGGTGAGGTTTGTTATGCAATGGACAATACTTGCCAGGGTCGTTGTTAGTCGTAAGGGCTTCGGTCTTGAGCACTGACACGGGTTTATCAATGTTGAAAACATTCGAAACGGATCTGCCTGGCTTGGTGTAAATCGAACTGCTTCCTGGACCTACAAGGCTAGGGTCGTTTCGCCTCTTCGCCTCCTTGCACACAAACCTAGTGAGGAGCTCAAAGGGAGGAAATCGACCATCGTGGTCTTCCTTGTACTCTGAGGCAACAGTCAGCCACTTGTCCTGCAGCCCAAATGGAAGTTTGTCCACAATTGGTCTGATCCCGGATGGAGTATCTAGGAATACTAGACCAGCTGAATAGCCATCTTCTTTGGCGCCTTGGATCTCCATGAGTAAATCTCCGAATTCTCTTAACTTAAAGTGATCTTTGGCTGACACCTTAGGAAAGTTTTCCAGACGTCGATATAGCGCCCCTTCAATAATGTCGGGGGACCCATATCTCTCCCAAAGTCTCTCCCACGCTTCGCTTAAGGCTAGCTCAGGTTTGTTGATGTACACTGAACGCATGCGTCTCACCTGGTCGCGTGATTCTTTCCCCAGCCATTTCGCCATAAGGTCCAACCTTTGGGTTGCACTGAGCTGGACCCCGTCAATCACGTTGGTGAATGTGGAGAGCCAAGCACGGTAATTTTCGGGTTTATCGTCAAACTGGTACAGTCCCGAAGTGACGAGATCCCGTCGTGCTAAATACTGCAGCGTGGGATCGGCTGCAAGCGGCATGCGGGCTGGAGAAGTACGTTGGCGCCCATATGACTGAGAACGCACGTTTCTCATGGAATTTGCCATCCTGGATTCAACCTCCGCGTCTCTTCGCATCGAACTTTGTAACTTTGGTGTCAAAGTATATCGGTTGTCAGCTCTTTCATTCTTGACTTCATCGCGGGGCCGCGAGGGTAAATTCTCTTCCTCGTAGCTGGGGAAGTTATCGAATAGGTATGGAGAGGGGAGACGAGCCTGCCTGTCTGCTTGATATTGTACATAGTCGCTCGTGCGTTCCAGTCTGGTCCTTTCCAAAGCAGAGCTTGTTTCGGTCAGATCACGCGACCCTTCAGCTTCTTCTATGTACTCTGCTTCCACCCTGGCAGCTTCTCCTTCTCCTTCTAGCTGCAGCACATGCAACTCTGTCGATATTTTTGTCATTTCCAACTGGGTTTCGGCTTCTCTGGCGGCCCTTTCTTTCTGGATTTCGGCTTCTCTGGCAGCCTCTCCTTTTTGTCTGGCGGCCCTTTCTTTCTGGATTTCGGCTTCTCTGGCAGCCTCTTCTTTCTGGATTTCGGCTTCTCTGGTGGCCAGTTTCATTTTCAAAACTGCTTCTTGTTTGGCGTAATGCAGTCGCACCTTGGCGGCTTCTGCCTTGGCTCTTGCCTGTGCGGACTTACTTGATGTCGTTCTACTGCCCTTGTCGCTGGGCGCCATCGACTTGATCCCGGATCGAGCTGACATTGCAGCACTTGGAACACCTGATAACGCCCGGGTGGGCTTACTTGATGTCGGTTTACTGCCCTTGTCGCTGGGCGGCGTCGACTTGATGCTGGATTGAGCTGACATTGCAGCACTTGAAACACCTGATAATGCCGCTTTTTCACTGTCACGTTCTCCTTCGGGTGTAACGAAACGCCGAATTTAACGTCCGGATAAACCACAGTTAATAAGAACCAGATCGCAGTAAGATTAACCATTTACTGTTCACTCTTCACATTAACATATGGTGAAAACTGTTGATAAAACAATACAAGATTGATACAGTATTTGTTCCTTCCTTAATATCACATTTCAAGTGTAAATACTTGCAAAGGTGACTATAACTACATTACACTAAGGTGCAGTATACAGGGAGAGTTTACCTGCTCCATTGACTACTTTAAATACACTTCCATGTAAACTATCCGCGACTCTTTAACTAACGAAAGCATAAACATTATCTACCGTCGTTACCTCTAACAGGATCACTATTAACATCTTAGTTCAATATATCAAGTATCTATTAACTTACAGCGTTGCTCTCACTGTGATTTCTCATGCCTGCAAAACTGCTTGTGCTCAGGTGAGCCTCGTGGAAAGCCCCCACCCTCGCGCTAATTTCAAACCGGTGTTTTCCCACAAGACGCGGCGAAACCGGATGTGACGTCATCGCATGCCGATATATTTTACATGCAATGAATACACTTTAAACACTTCTAATTCTAACTAGAAAATACTATTGAATGAATTACTAAGCGAAAATATTATAAACTAAATAACTGTCGTAAAGACAGCACAACAACTCTGGAGGAGTTACCAGTTTCAGTGACTGAGATGGGAGAGACTGCACATACAACAACTGTTGCCCGGGTGCTTCACCGGTCACAGCTTTATGGGAGAGTGGCAAGGAGAAATCCACTGTTGAAGTAAACTCACATGAAACCTCATCTAAAGTTTGCTAGAGGCACACGAGAGACTCTGAAGCTAGTTGAAGAAGGTTCTCTGGTCTGATGAAACCAAAAGAGATTTTTTGGCCATAAGACCAATACCTCACATCATCAAAACCACACCATCCCTACTGTGAAGCACGTGGTAGTGGGTGCGTCATGCTGTGAGGATGCTTCACTGCAGCAGGCCCTGGAGGGCTTGTGAAGGTAAAATGAACACAGCAAAATACAGGGAAATCCTGGAGGAAAACCTAATGCAATCTGCAAGAGAACTGCGATTCGGGAGATTGGTTTTCCAGCAAGACAATCACCCCAAGCATAAAGCCAAAGCTACACAGGAATGACTTAAAAACAACAAAGTTAATATCTTGGAGTGGCCAAGTCAGAGTCCAGACCACAATACAATTGAGAATTTGAGGCTGGATCTGAAAAGGGCTGTTCACTCAGGATTACCATGCAATCTGACAGAGCCCGAGAACAGAGAAAAACTGCCGTGTCCAGGTGTGCAAAGCTGATAAGATCCAGACTCAAGGCTGTAAGATGCAGCTACGAAATACTTATGCAATCAATTACTTTGTGTTTTATATCTACAATTAATTCAGATCACTTTATAGAGATCTGTTTTCACTTTGACACAACAGTCATTTTCTGTTGATCAGTGTCAATAAAAGCCACATTAAATCCAATGTTGTAAAACAATAAAACATGAAAACTTCCGAGGGGCGTTGAATACAGTACTTTGTACAGGCCCTGTACATAACTAAATAAAATGTCATCCGGACCAGGGTGCACCCACCAAAGATATAAACTAAATATTATACTATAAGTTAACAAGATACAATTCAAGATGCGCGCAGTGAAGTGCAGCACAGTTCCAGTGACGTGACCTCGGTGGTGGCAAGGTCTCAGAGCCTGAGGGAAGAAGCTGTCACCCAGTCTGGCAGTGCCAGTCCCGATGATCCTGTGCCTCCTTCCTGATGGTAGTGGGTCACAGAAATTGTGGAACGAGTGGTAAGGATTCTCAACCATGCTTTAGATCCTTCATCTGCAATGCTCCTGGGGGGGGAGGGAGACCCCGAAGATCCTCGGTGCTTTTCACAATCCTCTGTAGGGTCTTGTGGTCCGATGCCTTCCAGTTTTCTTATCACACAATGAAGCAGCCAGACAGGACCGTCCCATGGTGCTCCAGTGGTTAGGTGGGCGTGGGAAGCTTTGCATGCTGCAATATCTTTAGAAAGTGTAGACTCTTCTTCATGTCTTCTCGACTACTGAGGGGTTAGTCCAGGTTTGATCGTCGGTTATGTGCACAGTGAGGAACTTTGTGCACTCTTCAATCTCTCCACGGCGGAGCCATTGATGTGCAATGGAGAGGTCGACCTGTGCCTTCCTGAAGTCCACAGTCATCTCCGTTGTCTTGTCCACATTGAGGCTCAGGTTGTTATTCTTGCCCCACTTGACAAGGCTCTCTACCTCCTCTCTGTACATCGACCTATCATCGCTGCTGGTAAGACCAATGCTGCCGTGTCATCAGCGAACTTGGCAATGCGGCTGGAGCTGGGTCTGGCAGCAGTGAGTCAGCAGCAGACTTTGTTTTCTTTCACACAGGGGAGACCAGACAATTTTGATACGAACAGCCCTTTGCATTCATTGTCAGACAGTAGGCATAGAACGACCAGAAAGAGATTTGGTGCAGCCCAAAATTAACAGCGGAGAAATCAGCCAGGATTTAAATACTGGCCCATGTTATTGCTTCACTGATGTACAAGGGTCAGTATCCAACCAGACAGGATTACGGTGCCCCGCAGACACAGAAACAGACCCTTGGTACATCTGGCTCACGTTGATCAAGATTCACATTTGCCTGCATTTAGCTTATATTCCTCGAAACCTTTCCAATACAATGACCCTGTCCAAAAACCTTTTAAATGTTGCTTATTTTCAAACGGTTGCATTTATTATCAGAGAATCAGAGAATACAGCTTAAAACCCAAAATATTTGTCTATGTGGACATCCACAAAAATCAGAAACACATAGAATAAATGGTAGAAAAAGGTTAGAACTCCAAAGTGCCCTCTCCCTCGTCCCCCACAAGCAGCAGCATCAACCTCCCCCTTGCCCCCTACCCATTTCAACAAAAAAGTGTCTGTGCTCAGCAACAAACACACTCATAATTTGTAGTCAACAAAAAAACCTACTGTTTACCCTAGTGGTCACCAACCTTTTTAAGCCCAAGATCCCCTACCTCAGCCTTAGTGCAAGGCCAGATCGACTCCAAATTGATTAGTTACATGCATGAGCAATGGGGCAGTAAAGACAGGAAGTAAAACCCCACAACCTGGAAGTAGAAATAATGCATAAACACCAGTAGTACCCACCCTTTTTTTCACCCCGGACCGGTTTAATATTGACAATATTCTTGCGGACCGGCCGACGGGAAGGGGGTGGATGTTAAACACGATGGGGATATGGTGGTACTCGAAGCAGGTTCCTTATGTCCAGTCTATTCCACAACTTAGTTTTCGTGGCTCACGGCACTTAGCTGCTGTCTCACACTGCTCATGTTTTTTTCCGCTGAAAAACTCGGGGAGTTCGTCTTTAAGTGCAGGCTGCTTGGACTCAGGGTACTGAAGCAGTTTTGAGGGCTTCATTGCCTCATTAGACAGCCTCCCTCCCACCCCGCCCGCCGCCTTGGCCTGGTGCGGCTGGTCGTGGGTGGGGTGAGAGGACAAGATCAGGGCTGGAGGTCCTCGTACCAGGACCGTGGCGGTCGCAGTCCGGAGAGAGCGCCCAAGCGAGGAGAGTGACAGGCCTGCCCCCCTTGTAGGAGCTATCGGCCGACAAAAGTTTCTATCAGCAGATCGCAGCAAAGTAGCTGCTCTGATACTTATGAAACCTTGAGCCCGAATTAGGTCGTCTGCGAATACTTCAGCACCGGGTTCCCCACGAACATTCGGTGTGGTGAACAGGTTTAGAGGCAGCGCCCACCTCTCCGCGCTCCGGGCCAGTAGCATTGGCGCATCCCGCCGGCCGTGCGAGGGTATCACTGCGTTTAGGCGACTGATGACCTCGCGTGGGTTCAAGTTCAACAGTGGGCGTGACAGGGAGTGAGGAAAGGTGCAGCCGACTCGTATCGTTTCCTCGCGGCCCGGTGGTTGGGGACCACTGAAGTACACTGTGTAGTACGGGGGAGCTACACGCATGCACACTGGGCAGAAAGAACGGAACGAAACCCCCGCAACCCAGAAACAATCTCTCAGCAGTATTTGTGTATTTCTTTTTCTTTTTTTCCCCCTGGGATCTACTGGGAAAGTCTCAAAGATCGACCAGTCAATCGTGATCGACTGGTTGGTGACCACTAGTTTACCCGATACGTGGACATGCCACAGGCTCTTTCTCTCAGAGAGATATCGCCCGTTCTTCATATCGAGCGGGGAGACGACAGTCGCTGTTTCGGTGTTACAGTCTGCCGTGCTGCTGCTTTATGCTGAGATTCCTGATGCAACAAGCTCTCCCCCAGTCCAGAGAAAGAGAGAGAATGTGACCGCTCCACCACAGAGATCTCTATCCATACATCTGCCACAGCGAAATCCCCACGTTCCTCCTCCCACGACGCATCATCTTGGCCTGGAATCGGTCGTCCACCCGGTCATACCCTGGAGGTGCCATCTTCCAAGCTGCGTACCTGCTTCAACCGCCTGCAGCTCGTTTCAGACCGTGACCAGCCTCTGGGCGTAAGCGTTGCCACTCGGCTTTCTGTTAAATCTCTTCCCTCTTGCCTCAAATCTTAGACCCTGATACCCAAACCCAGAGGAAAAGTACTGTACTCATTCAGCCTACCTATGCCTCTGCTAACTTGATACAACACTACAGGCTCACTTCTCATTTGCCTATGCTCAAATAGATAAACACCCCCTTTTTCATTTTAGAGATACAGCTCTGCACCAGTCCATGTCTGTACTACCCACTTGCACCGATGTGACCAATTAACTGTATGTCTTTGGACTGCAGAAGGAAGCCAGTGCACTCAGAGAAAACCTACAAGCTTCTTACAGACAGCAGCAAGGACTGAACCCGAGTCGCTGGCGTTACACTAACTGCTAAGTTACCATGCTTGATCAAACACTTTGCATAACTCAGCCACACAAGACCCAGTAATGTCTTTGTAGATCTCCTCTGCACTTTTCCCAGCATCTTTCCTTTAGCACAGTGGCCAACAAACTGTATCCAAAGTTCAGCCTAAACCAACCCCACTCACATCCCCAAGTCCACTATTTTAAAACTCCAACACCTCAGCTCGCCTGCCTCATTTTCCCCTCCACAGGCCCCCATACACACCACACATCCCGGCATTAGTACCTGGTTCTCGTCCGGGTTAAAGTCGCTGTGTTTCTTCGGCTGATTGAATGGAATTCCCTTCAGGCTCCCACCATTCCTCCAGGTCTTGCCATGGTCGTCACTCAGAATGCAGAATATCCCGTCTCTCTCGATTGTTCCGTGCCCGCAGGCGATCAAGCGGCCCTTGTTCGGCTGGTACTTTTTCTGTAGGAAGCCATCATTGGAAAGTTTGAGAAATTGCCCAGAGCTGTAGACTTATGTGAACTTGCCTAGTGGGAAAGTGAGAAAGCCTAATTTGTGCTGGGAATGTGTTTAATTTTAATCAGTACCCTGTGGTGGGGCTGATGGAAAACCTCAGACGGTGCCTTTACCATATGAACTCTACAGCCTTTGAGACAACACTCAGCAATTGATTCTTTTACCTTGTTCTACCTGAATGCACAGTGTAATGAACTGGTCTGTACAATCAGTGTGCAAGACAAGCTTTTCACTGTGCATGTGGCAATCAGAACGATTTTGGAGCACGTAAGCAGAGTCTGAGAGGCATAACAAAGCAGGAGGTCCACCATGTCTATAGCAAACACACTTGCCTGCAGTACACGGTGAGGAAGGCAAAGGCAATGTTAGCTTTAATCCGGAAGGACGACAAGATAGAAGAAAGTTGTAATGTTTCACAAGGCATTGCTCAGAGCGCATTTTGAGTCTGCTATCTAAGAAAATATGTGCGGGGACTGGAGGGGGACCAGAGGAGGTTCATGAGATTGATTCCAGGAATTAAATGGTTAAAGTACGAAGAGAGTTTGATGGCTCTGGGCCTATACTCACTGGAGTTTAGAAGAATGAGGGGGGAATCTCATTGAAACGTACCAAAATTGAAAAGACTGGATAGAGTGGATGCGGAGAGGATGTTTTCTGTAGTGGTGGAGTCTAGGACAGAGGTAGTCCGTTTAGAACGGGGATGAGGACGCAGGATTCTGAACAAGTGGAAATCATTGTCACAAATGGCTGTGGAGGATGATTCAACAGCAATTTAAAGCAGAGGTTTACAGATTTTTGGTTAGTAAGGATTACGGGGAGAAGGTGGGAGAATGGGGTTGATGGGGATAATAAATTAGCCATGATGCAATGGCGCAGCAGACTCGATGGGCTGAATGGCCTAACATCTTATGGTCTAACACAAAGTCCATACAGCAGGGAACCAGGCCCTATGGATCCACTGGTCCACATTGACTCTGCAGCCCAAGGAGTGATCTCATCTGCTCCCATTTGGACCACAGTTCAGGAAACATCTCCAATGCACTTACCTCTATAGCTTTCAGAAGTTCCTAATATGTCTGACTCTAAATACACACCACCCCTTGTGCGAGGAAGCTGCTCCTGATATCCCTTCTAAATCTCTCACCTCTGACTCTACACCGATAACCACTCGGTTTAATCACCTCCTCATTGGGAAATAAAAGACTATGTGCTTTCACTCCCTCGTGACCTTGAAAGCCTCTGTCAAGTCAGGAGGGGGAAGGTACTAGAGAGTACCCCTGTAGCTGTACCCTTGACAATAAGTACTCCTGCTTGTGTACTGTTTGGGGGCGGGGGGAGAAGACGGCCTACTTGGGGTAGCAACAGTGGCCGTGCTGCTGTTGAGGCTCAGAAAGGTAGGGAAGGGAAGAGGAAGGAAGTAGTGATAGGGGACTCTATAGTCAGGGGGTCAGACAGGCAATTCTGTGGATGCAGGAAAGAAACCTGGATGTTAGTTTGCCTCCCAGGTGCCAGGGTCCAGGATGTTTCTGATCACGTCCAAGATATCCTGCAGTGGGAGGGAGAATAGCCAGAGGTCATGCTACATATTGGTACCAATGACAGGTAGGAAAAGGGAAGAGGTCCTGAAAAAAAGACTACAGGGAGCTAGGAAGGAAGTTGAGAAGCAGGACCGCAAAGGTAGTAATCTCGGGATTACTGCCTGTGCCACGTGACTGTGAGTATAAGAATAGAATGAGGTGGAGGATAAATGTGTGACTGAGGGACTGGAGCAGGGGACAGGGATTCAGATTTCTGGATCACTGGGACCTCTTTTGGGGCAGGTGTGACCTGTACAAAAAGGACGAGTTGCACTGGAGTCCCAGAGGGAATTAATATCCTGGAGGGGAGGTTTGCTAAGGCTACTGGGGAGAGGTTAAACTAGAATTGTTGGGGGGGTGGGTATCGAAATGAAGAGAGTGGGGAAGAGGCGGTTGGCTCACAAATAGAGAAAGTTTGGAGACAGTGACAGAGAAGGGACGCGCTCAGACCAACGGTTTGAGATGTGTCTATTTTAACATGAGGAGCATTGTGAACAAAGCAGATGAACTTAGAGCGTGGATCAGTACTTGGAGCTATGATGTGGTGGCCATTACAGAGACTTGGATGGCTCAGGGGCAAGAATAGATACTTCAAATGCCGGGTTTTAGATGTTTCAGAAAGGACAGGGAGGGAGGTAAAAGAGGTGGGGGCGTGGCACTGTTGATCAGAGATAGTGTCACGGCTGCAGGAAAGGAGAAGATTGCCTACTGAGTCTCTGCAGGTGGAAGCTAGAAACAGGAAGGGGTCAATAACTCTACTGGGTGTTTTATTTCTATTTTTACAGACCACCCAATAGAAACAGGGACACTGAGGAGCAGATAAGGAGACAGATTCTGGAAAGGTGTAATAATAACAAGGATGTTGCGGTGGGAGATTTTAATTTCCCAAATATTGATTGGCATCTCCCTAGAGTGAGGGGTATAGATGGGATGGAGTTTGTTAGGTGTGTTCAAGAAGGTTTCTTGACACAATATGTAGATAAGCCTATAAGAGGAGAGGTTGTATTTGATCTTGTATTGGGAAATGAACCCGGTCAGGTGTCAGGTGTCTCAGTGGGAGAGCATTTTGGAGATAGTGATTACAATTCTATCTCCTTTACCATCGCATTGGAGAGAGATAGGAACAGACAAGTTAGAAAAGCGTTTAATTGGAGTAAGGGGAATTATGAGGCTATCAGGCAGGAAATTGGAAGCTTAAATTGGGAACAGATGTTATCAAATGTTCAGGGTATATTTGTGTGGAGTTCTGCATAGGTACGTTCCAATGAGACAGGGAAGTTATGGTAGGGTACAGAAACCATGGTGTACAAAGGCTGTAATAAATCTAGTCAAGCAGAAAAGCTTACAAAAAGTTCAGAGAGCTAGGTATTGGTAGAAATCTAGAAGATTATAAGGCCAACAAGAAGGAGTTTAAGGAGGAAATTAGGAGAGGCAGAAGGGGCCATAAGAAGGACTTGGCAGGCAGGATTAAGGAAAATCCCAAGGCATCCTACAAGTATGTGAAGAGCAAGAGGATAAGGTGTGTAAGAATAGGACCTGTCAAATGTGACAGTGAGAAAGTGTGTTTGAAACTGGAAGAAATAGCAGAGGTACTTAATGAATACTTTACTTCAGTATTCACGATGGAAAAGGATTTTGGTGATTGTAGTGATGACTTGCGGCAGACTGAAAAGCTCGAGCATGTAGATATTAAGATAGAGGATGTGCTGGAGCTTTTGGAAGGCATCAAGTTGATTAGGTAGCCAGGACTGGATGAGATTTACCTTAGGCTATTGTGGGAGGCAAGGGAGGAGATTGCTGAGCCTCTGGCGATGGTCTTTGCATCATCAATGGGGATAGGAGAGATTCCGGAGGATTGGAGGGTTGCAGATGTTGTTCCTTTATTCAAAGGAGGGAATAGAGATAGTCCAGGAAATTATAGAACAATGAGTCGTACTTCAGTAGTTGGTAAGTTGATGGAGAAGATCCTGAGAGGCAGGATTTACGAACATTTGGAGAGGTATAATATGATTAGGAATAGTCAGCATGGCTTTGTCAAGGGTAGGACATGCCTCACAAGCCTGATTGAATTTTTTGAGGATGTGACTAAACACATTGATGAAGGAAGAACAGTAGATGTAGTGTATATGGATTTCAGCAAGGCATTTAATAAGGTGCCCCATGCAAGGCTTATTGAGAAAGTAAGGAGGCATGGGATCCAAGGGGACATTGCTTTGTGGATCCAGAACTGGCTTGCCCACAGAAAGCAAACAGTGGTTGTAGACAGGTCATATTCTGCATGGAGGCCGGTGGCCAGTGGAGTGCCTCAGGGATCTGTTCTGGGACCCTTTGTGATATTTATAAATGACCTGGATGAGGAAGTGGAGGGATGGGTTGGTAAGTTTGCTGATGACACAAAGGTTGGAGATGTTGTGGATAGTGTGGAGGACTGTCAGAGTTTACAGCGAGACAATGATAAAATGCAAAACTGGGCTTTGCAAGTGGCAGATGGAGTTCAACCCAGATAAGTGAGAGGTGGTTCATTTTAGTAGGTCAAGTATGATGGCAGAAAAAATTATTAATGGTAAGACACTTTGCAGTGTGGAGGATCAGAGGGATCTTGGGGTCTGAGTCCATAGGATGCTCAAAGCAGCCGCGTAGGTCGACTCTGTGATTAAGAAGGCGTATGGTGTATTGGCCTTCATCAATTGTGGAATTGAATTTAGGAGCTGAGAGGTAATGTTGCAGCTATATAGGATCCTGGTCAGACCTGACCTGGAGTACTGTGCTTAGTTCTGATCGCCTCACTACAGGAAGGATGTGGAAACCATAGAAAGGGTGCAGAGAAGATTTACAAGGATATTGCCTGGATTGGGGAGCATGTCTTATGATAACAAGTTGAGTGAACTCGGCCTTTTCTCCTTGGAGCGTCGGAGGATGAGAGTTGACCTGATAGAGGTGTATAAGATGATGAGAGGCATTGATCGTGTGGATAGTTAGAGGCTTTTTCCCCAGGGCTGAAATAGTTGCCACAAGAGGACACAGGTTTAAGGCGCTGGGGAGTAGGTACAGAGGAGATGTGGGGGTAAGTTTTTTACTCAAGAGTGGTGAATGTGTGGAATGGGCTGCTGGCAACGGTGGTGGAGGCAGATATGATAGGGTCTTTTAAGAGACTTTTGGATAGGTACATGGAGAATAGTAAAATAGAGGGCTATGGGTAAACCTAGTAATTTCTAAGGTAGGGGCATGTTTGGCACAACTTTGTGGGCCGAAGGGCCTGTATTGTGATGTAGGTTTTCTGTTTCTATGTCACTCATCAGTCTCCTATGTTACAGGGAATGAAGTCCTAATCTGCACATCCTCTCCTTGTAACCCAAGATGTCTGCAACTTGCTCACTCAAGAGCATTATCATGAGGAGGCTTTTCTCATGCTGGAGGAGAAACTCCTCATCTTCTGTCTGGCTTGCCTGCAACCTGATGGCATGAACCTCGATTTCTCCAGGTTCCAGTAACATTTTGCCCCCTCAACCTTCCCTCTTTTTCAATTCCCCAATGGCCTCTAATCTTGTCTCCTCCCTTGCGTATCACTTCCCCACAGTGTCCCTCCTCCTAGTGTTCATTCTCTTCTCCTATCAGATTCCCACTTCTCCAACCTTTTGTCTTTTCGACTTATCACCTCTCAGCTTTTTACTTCATCACCCCACCTCACCTGGCTTCACCTATCACCTTCTAGCTAGTCCTCCATCTGCTCCACCCAGCTTCTTGTTCTGGCATCTTCCATGCCAGCTCACATGAGGGGTTTCAGTCTGAAATGTCAACTGTTTATTCATCTCCATAGATGCTGACTTCCTCCAGCATTTTTGTGTGCGTTGCCATGGTATTATTGTTTCCTCCAGTTAATTTATTTCTTACGTCTTCCAACAGACAGAAACCCAATGTTTTTCATTTCAGTGGGTATCTGCTGAGGTGACATCTATCAGCGGTGTGAATAATCTTTAAGCTCTGGCAGATTGTATGAAATACATTTTTCATTCTTGCAATTTTAACTATTGTTAACTGTTCTCTTAACTTGTTTTCCAATCTGATTTCATCATCGTAAGTGTTTTGTTTATAGACCAATATCACCCCAACTCTTCAAAAGTGCAACGTGGCAGTAAAGACAAAGGAGCAGATTTAGGCCATTCAGCCCATCAAGTCTGTTCTGTCATTCAACTGTGGCCGATTTATTTGCCCTCTCAACGCCATTCTCCTGCCTTTGACACCCAGATTCATCAGAAACCTAGCAACTTCTGCTTTAAATATCCCCGATGACTTGATCTCCACAGCTGCCCGTGGCAATGAATTCCACAGATTCACTGTCCTTTGGCTAAGGCACGTCCTCCTCCTCTCCAAATGCCATGGAGCCACAGTCTCCGCTGAGTGCCGGCTCAGTGTTAGCTACTTTTATTTCTTTCAAACACTTTTAAAGTTCCATGAATGCTATCTTGATATTCCTCTTCTGGACTATTTAATTACTTTTTCATTGCAACTTAGAATTTCCTTCAATGTTTTGCACTAAACTGCTGGCACGAAACAGATTTTACAACTTATGTCACTGGTACTAGACCCGATTCTCACTCCCCCTTCATCCTTTCACGTTAATGGGGTTATACAGCAAATCTCTGCAGCTGTACCGCAGAGAGCAATCTAACTAGTTGCATCACCATCTAGAAAGGAGGGGCCACCGCACAGGATCGGAAAAATCTGCAGAGTATTGTAAACTCAGCCAGCCCCATCACGGGCACCGGCCTCCCCTTCAAGGACATTTCCAAAAGGCGATGCCTTAAGAAGACGTGATCCATCATGAAAGATCCACCACCATGCAGGACATACCCTCTCCGCATCCATCAAGCAGAAGGTACAGGATCCTGAAGGTGCACATTTTATGTTTTAGTAACAGCTTCTTCCTCTTCCCCATCGGATTTCTGAACTGTACATGAACCTGGAAACATTACTGCACTATTTTTGGTCCCTTGTTTTGCACTCATTTCTCATTAATAATACATTTTATGTATTTCACTGTACTACTGCCACAAAACAAGAAATTTCATGGCATATGCTGCTGATAATATTCGAGTTCTGGGGATTTACAGAAATGGGCGTTTGATGGCTGACACAGACCTAATAGAACTAAGAGCCTGTTTCTCTGCCATCTCCCTCCCTCTCTCTCTCACACCCCCCCATATCCAGCTCACCTGGATTCCATATCCGGGGCCCGGCATGAATGTCTTCGGGCCGAGCACACTTGACAGGTTTCTGGGTTTGGTCCACGTCCGCCCGTCATCGGTGCTTTTGATCAGGAGCGTGCTGGAGACATTACAATGGTAGTAGTGGGCACATGTTGTGAAGATGATAAAGATGATGTCCTTCTCCTCGTCGACCAGTATCACCCCCAGGTTCAGGCCGTCGAGCTTTGAGCCATCGTTGTCCAGGAAAGTGGTTGGACTCCAGGTGACACCTGGTGGAGACATCAAGAGGTGTGTTGGGAAGTGGAATCTTTTAGCAAAGGAGTTCTGCACAGTACAGGTACTTCGACCCACGATGTGGTGCTGACCTTTCAAATGACTCCAAACCCTCCCCTCCTACACAGCCCTCCATTTTTCTATCATTCACATGCCAATCTCTTCAATGTCCCTAATGAACCTGCATCCACCACCCCTACAGTGCGATTAGTGCACCTCACACTCTCTCTGTAAATAAAAACTACCTCTGACATCCCTCGCCCCTATACTTTCCACCAATCACCTTCAAATCCAATTGTACTAACTATTCCCATTCCCACTCTGGGAAAAAGGCACTTATGATTATCTTTTTGAATAACTATCAAGTCACCTCTCGTCCACCTTTGCTCCAAGAAGCAAAATCCTAGTTCGCTTAAACTAAGCTAAACTCATAAGACATGCTCTCTAACCTAGGCAGCATCCTGTCCTCCTCCACTCCAAAGAGGAAAGCCCGAGCTCACTCAACATATCCTCATAAGTCACGCACTCTAATCCAGGCAGCATCCTGGTAAATCTCCTCTGCACCCTCTCTGAAGCTTCCACATCCTTCCTATAATGAGGGGATAAGAACTGAACACAATACTCCAAATGTGGTCTACCACGATTTTATAGAGCTACATTACCTCATAGCTCCCGAACTTAATCCTCCAACCACTGAAGGCCAATGCACCATGTGGCTTCGTGATCTCCTATCTACACGTACAAAAGCTGGATGAACTCAGGAGGTCGGCAGCATCCGTTGAAATGAGC
This sequence comes from Hypanus sabinus, assembly GCF_030144855.1. Classification (NCBI taxonomy): domain Eukaryota; kingdom Metazoa; phylum Chordata; class Chondrichthyes; order Myliobatiformes; family Dasyatidae; genus Hypanus; species Hypanus sabinus. Next base: position 181,150,414 of record NC_082710.1, on the reverse strand, counting down.
AGTCAATGTTTCAGGCCCTTTGTCAGGACTGAAGGAGAGGGCAGGGCCCTATAAAGAAGGTGGGAGGAGGGTAAGCAGGAGGAAAGATCAAGGGGTGGAGGAGGGGAAGCAGGAGAGGTGAAGAAGGAACGCAAGAGGAAAGCACTATGGGTAGTAGTAGAAGGCAGAACCATGAGGGAGGTGATAGGCAGCTGGAAGAGGAGGCCGAGTGAAAGTGGGATGGTGGAAGAGAGAGGAAGGGAATTACCAGAAGTTGGAGAATTTAATGTTCATACCAAGGAGCTGGAGACTACCCAGATGGTATATGAGGTGTTGTTCCTCCATCCTGAGTTTGGCCTCATCATGGCAGTAGAGTTAATCTCCTATCTACTTGCTCAGAAGTTTTTACAGACATGAACTCCCAAGATCTGCCTGTTCTATTACATTGCAATGAATTCCACTGTTTCCCTTGTACCCTGCCTTCAAGTTCAACCCTCCCAAAAGGTATCACTTCCCACTCTACCAGACTGAACTCCATCTGCCAAGTCAGCTCATTTCTACATTGTAAACTACGACAACCTTCTACACTATCCACAGCACCACCAACTTTAATATCATCTGCAAACTCACTAACCCACTCTTTCACTTCCTCGTCCAACTCATTTATAAAAAGAGAAGGGAGTACCAGAACAAATCCATAAGACCACAAGATATAGGAGCAGAATTAGGCCATTTGGCCCTTCGAGTCTGCTCCACCATTTCATAATGTTTGATCCATTTCCTCTCAGCCCCAATCTCCTGCCTTCTCCCCGTAACCAGTCATGCCCTGACCATCATCCTCCACCTTAAATACACCCAATGACTTGGCCTCCACAGCTGCCACAGATTCACCACTCTGGCTAGAGAAATTCCTCCTCATCTCCATTCTAAACAGACGTTCTTCTATTCTGACATTGTGTCCTCTGGTCCATGACTGTCCTGCTATAGGGAACGTCCTTTCCACATCCACTCTATCGAGGTCTTTCAATTTTTAATAGGTTTCAATGAGGTCACCCCTCCTTCTAAATTCCAGGGTGTACAGACCTGCAGCCATCCAACGCTCTTCCTAGGATACCTTTCAATCTCGGAATAATGTGCATGAACCGCCTTTGAGCCCTGTCCAATGCTGACACATCCTTTCTTAGATAATAGGCCCAAAACTGCTGACAATACTCCTAGTGCCTTATAAAGCCTCAACATTACATCCTTGCTTTTATATTCCAGTCCTCTTGAACTGAATGCTGACATTAGATTTGCTGTCTTCACCACTGACTCAACCTGCAAATTAACCTTAAGGGAATCCTGTATAAGGACTCCCAAGTGATTTAGAACTGTCCACCAGGCAGAATACACTCCATCTACTGCCCCCACAAAGAACACAGACTTCAAAAAGCATCTCTAATTTCTCAGTGCCCATTAGAGACAGGCAGGCCTTCATCAATTTAGCCCATTCTAAGTCTTTTTAGGGTTGCCCACTTTGCAACAGTGAACTAACACACAATAGACAAGCAAATGCCACCCAGATCAGAGTGCAGCTCCAGACTGGGCTGTTTAAGGACCAGTTTTGGAGAGCAGGACTATCAAAGCAGAATTTGAATATCACCATGACAACCCAGTCCTGCATCTTTCCCCATCACATGCCACTGGTTCTCTTCGGATAACACACCAACATCATTCAAACTGATGCAGTCAGCGGGGCGGGGGGGGGGGGAGATGTGCCAATGGCTTGATTGCAATGTAGAAACAGACCAACCACTATTGCAGCACCACATTGCAAGGACAAGAGCAGTGCTGTTCACCTTGCATCACTGCAGCATGTTAATTCATGCAATTCAGGAAGAAATGCTTACCATTGCTAATGGTTACCACAGAACCTTAACTGGTTGACTGATATCTTTAAGGGAAGAATATCAGCCATCTTTGCACACACACAATGGTCAAACCTCGAGAACGTGGTTCATTTCTAACCACATCTGAGATAGCTCCACAGCTGATTCAGTCTGGACATCCTAGAACGCGTAACCCATGGCCTTGCTTTTTGCAATACTATCTCCCAAAGATCAAATATTAAAGATTAGCTTTATTTGACAAGTTCACACATGCAGAGTCAAGCATCGAACTAGCAACTCGACCTCATCAAACAGACAAATGCTAAAAAAAAATTAGCTAAATTGTCGCCCAATATGCCTAACAGCAAGGGGAGGAACATTTTATTTGCCACATACAGTGAAATTTGTCATTTTGCATGCGCACCTGCCCTGTACGTGGGAGGAAACTGCAGCACCCCAAGGCAACACACATGAAGAACATTAGAGTCAGCAGCAGGAAGTGAACCACCATCTCTGACACTGCAAGAGCGTCAGGCTAACGACTACACTACCTCCACAATTACCCGGAGGAGAACAAAGGATGCTTACAGTTTTTGAGTTGACTAAGAAAATGCCTGAGGGCCGAGTAGGCGAAACACAGTCTTATCTTGACGGCATGAAGGTGCAGTTCGTACTTCTGTTTCTACGGCAGCGGAGGCGCTGATTACAATACTTACTGGAGTAACCAGAGGACAGAAGAAATTCCCCTCTGGCCACACCAGTGACCAGTGAGGTAGGTATCACCATCTACCCGGCGCGCGTTTCCTTTTTGAAATGTCACGATGTCTCTGCCGGTCAGACTCAGATTTGTTTATCACCTGTGCATTGAAACAAGGTGAAACGTGGAACAACTGTCGCCACGGTAGCACGCCCACCATGTTCAGCAGAACAACAACAACGACACACCAACAGAAATCAACTGTGCAGATTCTGGAAATCCACAGCAATACACACACAAAACTCTGGAGCATCTATGGGAATGGATAAACAGTCGACATTCCTTCGCGGTCCAGAAGAGAGGTCTCGACCTGAAACATCAACAGCAAATCGCACTCACTCACAAGCACGGTATAGGCATCCGTTAGTATCATGAGACCAGGGCGCAGGCGTGGGCAGGGTTGTATGGGAGACCGGCAGTTGCCCAAGCTGCAGGCCTTCCCCTCTCCACGCCACCGACGTTGTCCAAGGGAAGGGCACTAGGACCCAAGCAGCTTGGCACTGGTGTCGTTGCAGAACAATGTGATGTTAAGTGTCTTGCTCAAGGACAAGATGCTGCCTCAGCTGAGGCTCGAACCAGTGACCTTCAGATCACTGGACCGATGCCTTATCCACTAGGCCACGCGCCAACACTACACAAGCACAGACAGGTCCTCCAATCCCAGGACAGGTACCTGCTGGCCTCCAATCTCCTAGCCTGAATACATCGGGCTTCAGATTTCCACACCCCGTGACACAGGTGCCTCGATTTCCTGACTTGCCAACTTCAATCTTCAACCTGTGCTATCAACCCTCGGACTCGCCATTCACGGGACTTTGATCTCCAGACTCGCACGGGTTTCTAACCCTGGGGCTTGCTGCCCCAAGTCCGCTCAGACTCGTGGCCTCCAAGTAATGGGCTCACCATCTTTGGTCTTTGATCACCTGGACCTTCAGTCCTGGGACTCACTGACCCGGGGGAACTTGCCAACTTGATCAGGATGGTAGACTCTGCATCACCACTCACCTAGTCACACACGTTTCCCCCTCAAAGTGTTAGAACTTTTCTTCAGTTCGAAGAGCAACGCCATTTTAACTAAAACACTGCGTGAAGACGTGAATGAGGAGCACTTGGTGGCTCTGGGCCTATACTCGTCGAAGGTTACAGTGCCCTGTAAAAATATTCAGCCCCCAACCCCTTGTTCACATAAATGAATTTGGATTTGGATGAGCAAAGTGAGAGTTTTGCAGACAGGTGGAGGGGCAGATAGTACTGAGGAAGCAGGGAGTCTGCAGAAGGATATGGACAGACTGAGAATGGGGAAAGAAGTGACTGATGGAATGTAGTGTCGGGAAATGTATAGTCATGCATTTCGGTAGAAGGTACAGAGGTGTAGACTGTTTTCTAAGTGGGGAGTAAAATTCAGAAACCTGAGATGGAAAGATACTTGGGAGCCCTTGTGCATTATTCTCCAAGGGTTGAGTCGGGGGTGAAGGCGGCAAATGCAACATTAGCATTGATTTCAAGGTTCTAGAACATAAGAGCAAGGATGTAATGCTGGGGCTTTATAAGGCATTGGTGAGACCACATTTGGAGTATTCTGAAACGTTTTGACCCTTTATCTAAGATGTGCTGGCAGGGTCCAGAAGGGGTTCACAAGAATGATTCTGGGAATGAAAGTGTTAATGTATGAAGAGCATTTGATGGGGCTGGGCCAGTATTCACTGACATTTAGTAGAGGGGGGGGGGATTTCATTGAAACCCATCGAATTTGAAAAGCCTAGATAGAGAGGATGTGGAGAAGATGACTCCTCTAGTGGGTGAGTCAAGGACCAGAGGGCACAGCCTCTGAATACTTTTTGCAAGAGAGATGAGGAGGAATTTCTTCTGCCACAGGGTGGCAAATCAGTGGAATTCAATGCCACAGACAATTGAGCAGGTGATATCTTTGAGTATATTTAAAGCAGAGGTTGCTAGGTTCTTGGTTAGTCAGGGTGTCAAAGTTTACGGGCAGAATGGGATTGAGAGGGATAATCAGTTACGTTGGAATGTCAGAGCAGACTCGATGGGCCAAATGGCCTAATTTTGCTCCTGTTTATTATAGACACATGCCAATGATTTGCTGGAGCAGTTCAGCACAGTACAGACCCTTCGGCCCACAATGTTGTACAAGCAGGTGGAGGCAAGGCAAGAAGGCAAGTTCATTCCCTATTTAACTATTGAAATAACAGGGTGTAACTCTACAGGGCCAATGTTCTGTTCTGGGTGTCAGATGTCCGATTTCCAATGGACTATCAACCTCCCCGATGGCTACATCTGCACAAAGTGCATCAAGGTGCAGTTCCTTAGAGACGGTGTTAGAGAACTGGAGCTGCAGCGGGGTAGGGGTAATGGCAGGGGCCGGCAACCAAGGCTGACAAGGAAAGTTAAGGACTGCATAAAAGCTAAGGAAGGGGCAAATAAGGTACCAAACGAGTGGGAAGTTGGATGATTGGGAAATTTTCAGAGGGCAACTAGAAAGGTGAAATGAAAAGATGAAATATGAAAGCACATGAGCTAATAATATAAAGCAGGACACTAATAGTTTTTTTACAATTATATGAAAGAGTAAAACAGAGGCGAGTGTTGATATTGGACCACTGGAAAGAGATGCAGGTGAGGTAGTGATAAGGGACCAAGAAATGGCAGATGAACTTAATGGGTACTTTGCATCTGTCTTCACTGTGGAAGACGCTAGCAATGTGCCAGAGGTCCACGAGTATCAGGGAGCAGGGGTGAGTGTCATTGCTATTACAAAGGAAAAAGAGCTAGGGAACTCAAAGTCTTAAGGCGGATAAGTCACCTGGACCAGATGGACTCTTCCAGGGTCCTGAAAGAGGTTGCTAAAGAGATAAAGGACGTATTGGTCATGATCTTTCAAGAATCACTTGATTCTGGCATGGTTCCAGAAGACTGGACGATTGCAAATGTCACTCCACTCTTTTAAGGAAGGAAGGCAAAAAAAAAGGAAATTATAGACCAGTCAGCCTAACCGCCAAGGTTGGGAAATTGTTGGAGTCATTATTAAGATTGAGGTTTCAGGATACTTGGATTTCAATAATGGAATTGATGGCATTGTGGCAAAGTTTGTGGATGATATGAACATAAGTGGAGGGGTGGGTAATGCTGAGGAAACAATGTGGCTGCAGCAGGACATAGACAAATTGGAAGAATGGACAAGAAAGTGGCAGAATAGAATAGTGTTGGGAAATGCACGATCATGCATTTTAGTAAAACGAACAATAGTGCGGAATATTATCTAAATTGGGAGAAGGTTCATACATCAGAGGTGCAGGGAGACTTAGCAGTCCTTGTGCAAGACTCCCAGAAGGTTAATTTACAGCTCTAGTCTGTGGTAAAAAAGACAAATGAATGTTGGCATTTATTTCAAGGGGAATACAACATAAAAGCAAGGAGATAATGCTGAGCCTGTATAAGACACTAGACAGGCTGCACATGGAGTATTGTCAACAGTTTAGGGCCCCTTATCTCAGAAAGGATGCGTTGTCATTGGAGAGAGTCCGGAGGAGATTCATGAGGATGATTCCTGGAATGAAGGGGTTAACATATGAGGAGCATTTGGCAGCTTTGGGACTGTGCTGACTGGAATTTAGAAGAATGCAGGGGATCTCATTGGAAGGACTCGAGAGAGTGGATATGAAGATGTTTCCTAAGGAAGGGGTATCCAGAAGTAGAGGGCACAGCCTCCAAACTGAGGGGAACCAGAGATAAGGAGGATTTATTTTTAAGACAGAGAATATTGAATTTATGGAATGCTCTGCCACAGACTGTGGCATAGGGCAAGTTCATGGGTATATTTAAGGCTGAAGTTGATAGTTTCCTGATCGGTCAGGGCATCAAAGGATGTGGCAAGAAGGCAGGTGTACGGGGTTGAGTGGGATCCTAGATCCGGATGATGCAAAGGTGGAGCAGACTTGATGGGCCGTATGACCTAATTCTGCTTCTAATCCGTATGGTCTAACCTTTGAATTTGTTCCAAGTTTAATCTGATCTCCCCCTCCCTCCACTTTTGTATCATCCATCTGCCTATCCAAGAGTCTCTGAAATGTCCCTGATGTATCTGCCTCTAGCACACCTGGCAGCACACCCACCACTCTGTTTAAAAAAAAATACCCCTTGCACCACTGCTCCCTATACTCCAAACACCTTATTATGTGCCCTTGCTGTAGTGGTAGTTAATAGTGTTAGCCACCCCCACAAGGGAGGAGTTCACATACTGTACAAGCAGGGTTATCAATAAAAGTTCAGTTGCCCATCCTGCCTGCTGGCGTCTTGGTGTGCTCCGCACTCTCCCTCAATATTAACACAATGCATGCCGCCCTGGGAGAAAGTCTGTGGCTACGCACTCAATCTAACCTCCTCCTCATCTCGTACACCTCTATCAAGTCACCTCTCATCCTCCAAAGAGAAAAACCCTAGCTCAGTCAACCTTTCCTCATAAGACGTGCTCTCTGATTAAGGCAGCATCCTGGTAAATCTCTCCTGCACTCTCTAATGCTTCGACATCCTCCTATAATGAGGCAGCCAGAACTGAACACAATACCCCGAGTTTAATCTAGTCTAATCAGAATTTTATTGAGCTGCAACATTACTTTGTGGCTCTTGAAATAAATCTGCCAAATAAACAGCCAACACACCACCCTCCTTCTTAACCACCCTATCAACTTGCACTGCAACTTTGAAGGATCTATGGACATGGACCTCAAAATCCCTCTGTCTCTCCAAAGCTCTCAGAATCCTACCTTCACGGTTAACCCTCCAAACTCAAGTCAAGTCACTTTTATTGTCATTTCAACCATAACTGCTGGTACAGTACACAGTAAAAATGAGAATGTTTTTCAGGACCATGGTGTTACATGACACAGTACAAAAACTAGGCTGAACTACGTAAAAAAAAAGACACAGAAAGCTACACTAGACTACAGACCTCCACTGGACTGCATAAAGTGCACAAAAACAGTGCAGGCATTACAATAAATAATAAACAGGACAGTAGGGCAAGGTGTCAGTCCAGGCTCTGTGTATTGAGGAGTCTGATAGCTTGGGGGAAGAAACTGTTACATAGTCTGGTCGTGAGAGCCCGAATGCTTCGGAGCCTTTTCCCAGACGGCAGGAGGGAGAAGAGATTGTATGAGGGGTGCATAGGGTCCTTCATAATGCCGTTTCCTTTGCGGATGACTCAAACTCAATGGATTTATACTTTCCCAGAGCATTCAAACAGGCTATATGACATAGGAGCAGGATTAGGCCATTTGGCCCAACACATCTATTCCTCAGGCACATGAATGGGGAAAGGTTAAGAGGGACAAGGTCCAAATGGGACTAGTAAACGAGGACAACTTCATCAACGTAGATAAGCTGCACCATATGACCAATTTTCATGCTGCATAATTCTACGATGACTGACTCCAATGCTGTCAGGGTATTTCACTAAAACACAGGCACAAGCCCCAGTAGCCAGGAGGCATTTTGGGTCAAGAATAAGACTCTGTGATTGAGAGCTGCCCTCCATGCCCAGTTGGGCTCATTTGTAACCACAGAACCATCAGTGACATTGCCTTTAAGCAACCACTTTGAAATGGCTACTTAACCTGGGAAAATCTTTGCTGGATTGACAATATGAACATTTTTGAAAGTGAATTTTTAAAAAAGTGGTCCATTAATTAAGGCCATCATTGAGGCAAAGGTGTTTCACAGAATCCTTCAGCACAATCTCCCCTCATTCTCCTATGCTCCAGGGATTGAGGTGCCAACCTATTCAACTTTTGCCAATAACTCAGGTCCTGGCCATATCAGACGGAAGACAAAAGCAGGAATGAAGGACAGTGTTTACCCATTCACCTTTATCAGTGGACGTGCGGATGGCAATGAACTTGGCACCAATGTCAGCCGACGAAAATTTTCTTGCCTCGGCCACGGCAATGAGTTTATTGGAGGGGGTGATCGCGATGAGTGGAATCCTGAAGGTGTTGACGTTGCCAATGGCACCCTTGATCCACAGCAGCTGTTCATCTTCAATGATTGGGTGGATCTGGAAGGAAAGGTGGAAGGATAAATTACACTGGACAATGAAGATTTTGCCTCCTGAATACTTTGGCAGGTATCATGGATTTTAGACCGCCGATCATGACGATCACCATGAACTTTCCCTATCACACATCGTTTTTCTGAAATTGCCTATATTTGTTTTACAATTCACAACTCAAGTCAGTTAAAATGTTCCCCACATTCTAAGCTGAAACGTTTTCTACCTTGTCCAGGTATGCTTAGGCAGGGTGCATGCTACATAGCAGGATAGATCTTAGAAAGGCTATACATTTCCCTGAAGGATTTTGCTACTTGAGCCAGACTTTCCCCAGAACACCCGATACCAAGATTAGAAAAGCGACACACACAAGATGCTGGAGGAACCCAGCAGGCCAGGCAGCGTCCATGGAAGAAAGTACAGTCGACGTTTCAGCCCAGCATTTTGTGTGTTGCTTGGATTTTCAGCCTGTGCAGATTTTCTGTTTGTGCCAAGATTAAGGAAGGCATTTTTGTTGGTCCACAAATCAAACAGGTTACCAATGACAAAGTAATTCTCGTAGGGCTGGGGACAGTCGCATGGAAGGCATTCAAGGACGTTGTTGAAAATCTTCTTGGCAACTACCGAGCTTCAAACTACACACAGCTGGTTACCAACATGCTTCAAGCATACAAAATCATGAAGTGCAACATGTCACTAAAGATTCATTCTCTGCATTCCCATTTAGACTTCTTCTCTTGGTGCCATGCTCGCTGATATTGATGGACTCAAGGGAGAGCCTCAGACACAGTACAAATGAAAATCATCAACATTTTAACTTAGTTGAACTATTGCAAAGCATCAGCACCCTTATGCAATTAAACACATTATATTCAATAAAAGTTAATTTCTTGTTTCTCCAAATTCCTCCGTGAAGTAGCTCAGAATTATTTTTGTGTTCAGTTTCAAGTGGTCTATCATAAGCAGACTGTGAGAAGTGGACAGTACAGTGGCATAGCTACCAGTCATATAGCACTACATCATAAAACAGGCCCTTTGGCCCATCTAGTCCATGATAGACCATTATTCTGCCTAGTCTCATAGCCCTCCACATCCATGCACCCATCAACAATTCTCTTAAACATTGCAATTGAACCTGCATCCGCCACCTCCGCTGGCAGCTCGCTCCACACTCTCACCACCCTCTGAGTGAAGAAGTTCCCCATCAGGTTCCCCTTAAAAATTTCACCTTTCACCCTTAACATATGACCTTTAGCTCCAGTCTCAGGTAACCTCTGCCACTGTGTCCAAGGAGTTTCTCATTTCTCTCTGTGACCACACTGGTTTTTTCCCCAGGCGCTCTGCTTTCCTCCCACATTCCAAGGACGTACGGGTTAAGTTGTGGGCAAGCTATGTTCCTGACGGAAGCACGGCAACACTTGTGAACTGCCCCCAGCACATTCTTGGACTCGGCTGGTCATTGACGGAAATGACATACTTCATTGTGTGTTTCAATGTACATATGACAAATAAGGCTAACCTTACTTGTAACCTCAGTGGAAAATACCTGCTTGCATTCCCCCTGTCTATATGGCTGATAACTTTGTATGTCTCTCTCAAATCTCCCCTCATTTTCCCGCACTCCAGGAAATGAAGTCCTAACCTGTTCAACCTTTCTCTATAACTCAGGTGCTGAGTCCCCGCCACACACTCGTAAACTTTCTCTGCATGTTTTCAATCTCATGATGATATCTTTCCTGTGGGTAGCTGACCAGAACCACACATTTGTAGTATTTGGCCTCACTTCACCAACATCTTACAGAACTTCAACATAAACATCCCAACTCCTGCACTCAATGTCCTGATTTAAGGCCAAGGTGCCAAAAACTCTCTTTAAAACCCGATCTATCTGTGGTACCACTTTCAAGGAATTATGGATCTGTGTTCTCAGATCCCTCTGTTCTACCGCTCTTCTCCGTACCTGCAGTTCACTGTGCAAATTCTTACCTTGGTTTGTCCTCCCAAAGTGCAGCAACTCCCACCTGCCATTTTTCAGCCTGCTTTCCCAGCTAGTACTTGTGCTGTTAAAGATCCCGAGACCCAGGTTCAATTCTGACCTCTGCACGTGCTTCCCATGACCACGTGGGATTCCCCACTTCTTCATGCCCCACCCTCTTCCCATGTCAATAGGTGCAGGAGCAGGCCATTCGGCCCTTCAAGCCAGCACCGCCATTCACTGTGATCATGGCTGATCATCCACAATCTGTACCCCGTTCCTGCCTTCTCTACATATCCCTGGACTCCGCTATCTTTAAGAGCTCTAACTCTTTCTCGAAAGCATGCAGAGAATTGGCCTCCACTGCCTTCTGAGGCAGAGATGTAGTTAAACTGGCAGCTCTAAATGGTCCTTGGTGTGGAGGAGTGGGAATAAATTATGGGGAAGAAACAATGTTGACGGGTTATTTCCTTCTGAAGTTTAAAGTAGATTTTACTACCAAAGTACAGACACATCACCACATATAACCGAGATTCCTTTATCTGCCGATGTGCACAGTAAATACAAAGAAACAGAAATGAACCAATGAAAAAGGACACATAATCAACTAACGTGCAAAAGACAATAAACGATGCAAAAACAAAATAACAATAGGTCGATAAGGGCTGTACGGTAGTGTAGTGGTGAGCACAACACTTTACAGAACCAGTGACCAGAGTTTAATTCCTGCTATTGCCTGAAAGGGGTTCTCCCTGTGATATGTCGGCTTTGCTCTGGGTCTCCAGTTTCCTCCCACAGTCCATAAATGCATCAGTTGATAGGTTAATTGGTCAGTGTAAATTGTCCAGTGACAAGGCTAAGGTTTCATTGGGTTGCTGGCTCGTGTGGCTCGAAGAGTCTGTTCTACACTATATCTCAATAATTTTTTTTAAAAGTAACAGTAATACTTCAAATATTGAAATAGTTTAAATAATAACTCTGGAGGTCCTGAGTTACAGGAAAGATTGAATAAGTTAGGACTTTATTGCTTAGAACATAGAAGACTGACAGGAGATTCAATTCAATGCAGGTTTAATTATCATTTAACCATACATGAATATAGCCAAATAAAAGTGTGTTACCACGGGGTCAAGGTGCAAAGGCACATTACCAGTCACACACAGTAAGCACAGAAGATCACAACCATGCAATAAGAATCCCAATGCGCCACCTCCCACGATGCTGAGGCTTGATGCCCAGACCCCGCACGTACAAGCTAACAAACCCATATAGGATGTCAGTAAAACACAACAACACAGAGTATGCATGACCCCCCCCCCCCCCACCCCAGTGCACCATCTGTCGACTGCCCCCCCCCCCCCCCCCGATGGCCCGCCAGGCAACACCATGGCTTTGAGGCCCAGTCTTCGCCTCGCGCCTGACTCACATTGGGCGGGACTACAACTGGAGGTCATGCGTTAAGGGTGAAAGGTGAAATGTCTAATGGGACCGTGAGGGGGAATTTCTTCACTCAAGGGTTTGGGAGTGTGCGGATGAGCACCAGCACCAGTAGTGCATGCAAGCTCGATTTCAACGTTTATCATAAGTTTGTACAGGGATGGTAGCGAATGGAAGGCTCTGGACCAGGTCCAGGTAGATGGAAGTAGATAGTTTAAGTGGTTCAGCATGGACTAGATGGGCCAAAGGGCCTGATACTGTGTTGTACTTTTCTATGATGGTTCAGCAGCAACCTCCATAGATGCATCTGGACCTCCAGCATTTTCTGCGCGATGATCTACCTGTTTGCGTCATTACCTTCCAACAACCCCTACTACCTCAGCTGAGGCTGAAGACAAGGCATTCAAGCCTTAATGATGCTCAACCATGGCTCAGCAGATCACCTGATTATGTAACACCTGTCCCAGGAAAACAGAGGCTCACCGACACTTAAGAACAGCTGACAGACTTTACATTAAATACTTTTGCCAAACGATCAGACAAAATTCAGCCAACATTCAGCCAACTTCCAGAAACAGTCAACATATTGACCCTTGTCTTCAAATCAAATTGGCTCTGTATCTGGTCCATGATTTCACTGCTCCTTTTCTCACTCTATAGACTCTGTGTCCAGCTCCTGAGTAAATACAAATGCAAAAATATCTATTTAAGATCTCCCCCACTTCTTTTAGCTCCACACACAGGTTACCACTCAGATCTTCCAGAGAATCAATTTTGTCTCTTACATCACTGTGGAATCTCTTCGCATTCTCCTGCATCTTCTCTCCTAGGGTAAACTCATGCCTTTTGAAAAATCCATTCCGATATATTAATCCATGGCCTCTAACCTACTGTTGAGATGATACCACACCTCAGGTTGGAGGATCAACACCTTATAGCCCCTTTGAGTAGCCTTGAACTTGATGGCATCTCAAACTTCCAGTAATGCACCCCCCACTCCCTTCACCATTCCCCATCCCCCTTTCCGCTCTCTCACTATCTCCTTGCCTGCCCATCTTTGGTTTTCCTGCCCCATCTTCTTTCTTCCGTGGCCCTCTGTCCTCTCCTATCAGACTCCCCCCTTCTCCAGCCCTGTACCTCTTTCACTAATCAACTTCCCAGCTCTTTACTTCAGCCCTCTCCCTCTCGATTTCACCTATCATCTTGTGCTTTTCTCTCTTCGTCCCCACCTTTTTAAATCTACTCATCTTTTTTTCTCCAGTACTGGTGAAGGGTCTCAGCCCGAAATGTCGACCGTACGTTTTTCCATAGACGCTGTCCGGCCTGCTGAGTTCCCCCAGCATTTTGTGTGTGTTCTCCTTTGTTTAGTCCTCCTGATTTCTTTCTTAAGCGCTCTCTTGTAGTTCCTATATTCCGTAAGTACCTCATTTGTTCTTACCTGTGTAAATCTTCTGCGCACGACTTTTTTTTCTTAATTAGGGCCTCAATATCTCTTGAAAACCAAGCTTCCCTAAACCTGCTGTCTTTACCTTTTATTCGGCCAGCCTCATACATACTTTGCTCTCAAATTTTCACTTTATAGGGTCTCCAACTTACCAACTACACCTTTGCAAGATTATTTCTGATACCAGCAAAATTGGCCTTTCTCCAATTTAGCATCTAACCCATGGAGAGACCTGGCTAATTTCCCCAAGGCAGTGGGAAGTATGTAGGGCTTTACAGTAGAGGAGTTTTGCTCGAAGGCTGATTGGTATTCATCCCTCAAACACCGCCACGAGACAGATCAGCTGCTCAGTACCTGAGGGATTTTGCTGGGTATATTGCCCGCTGCATCTCATTCATTCTCAACGCAAATCAAGTTTAATTATCATTCAATCATCCATAGATACAGCCGAATTAGACAAAGTTCCTCTGGGGCCAAGGCACAGAACATACAAAACAATGCATTCAAAATAGTGAGCAAAGAAGCATACTCGCATGAAAGAAACCATATAATCAAGTCCAAGGCCCTGACTGACATGCCCTGCAATTGAAGGCACCACCTCCTGGCAGCACGCAGCCACACGCGATCTAGCTGACGTCCCGCCGCTCGAACGTGGGAGACGCCAGTCCCCAGCCGAGTGCTGACGTCCCGTCGCTCGAACGTGGGAGACGCCAGTCCCCAGCCGAGTGCTGACGTCCCGCCACTCCAACATGGGAGACGCCAGTCCCCAGCAGAGTGCTGACGCCACGCTGCTCCGCCTGCAGCAGCAGGTAAGTCTGCGGCTTGAGGCCTAGTGCTCGCTACAATGGAAATGTGTTTATTTGGCACAAAGTATTTTCGGATAGAGGTCACCATAGACACGATCCTGTTCAGGTACAGGTTTAATCACACGTTCACACTCTAACCCATTGGATCATGATCATTTTGCAATCCTCCAAGCCCCCACCTTCCTGTGGGTGCACAACACTCTTTCAGTGTCCGGTGTCTCAGCAGACTCTCCCCTGCCGGGGTACCAGCAACCCATCATGTCCATCACCCGGCTCCTCCTTGCTGCGTCAGCAGGGATCCAGCCTCCAGACGTATACAAGAAAAACAGAGGAAGAAGAGAACAATACCGTAAATTCCGGTGTATAAGCCGGAAATTTGGCCCTAAATTCCGGTCCTAAAATTAGGGGGTCGGCTTATACAGAGGGTGCCAACTTTGGAAAAACGAATACCCAGAAGACAGGCCGTATATATCAGCTGTTTTTGAGTCAAATTGGTTCCACTGTTGAAGCAAGAATTGTTTGGTTTGTTTAAACTCACATCTAGTGGCTGGAGCGCCGACGTCACACCCCCGGGGACGGGGAGCGCCGACGTCACACCCCCGGGGATGACTGCAGTGTCCGTATTTTCAGCTTTCAGCGCTGCTTTTGTCTCACCTGACAAGTGCATTTTGAACATGTCCCAGACAAGTAGTGACTTTTCCTCACATACAAACAAGCTGGATGAACTCAGCTGGTTGGGCAGCATCCGTTGAAAGGAGCAGTCAACGTTTTGGACCGAGACCCTTCGTCAGGACTGAAGAGGGAGGGGGCAGGGGCCCTATACAGAAGGTGGGGGGGGGGGTGAAAAAACAATCAGAGGAAAGGTCAAGGGGTGGGGGAGGGGATTGGCTGGAGAGGTGAAGACAATCTAAGGGGAAAGCACTATGGGTACTAAAAGAAGGCAGAGTCATGAGAGAGGTGATAGGCAGCTTGAAGAGGGGGCAAAGTGAAACTGGGATGGGGGAAGGGAGAGGGAGGGAATTACCAGAAGTTGGAGAATTCGATGTTCATACCAAGGGGCTGGAGACTACCCAGACGGTATATGAGGTGTTGCTCCTCAAACTGGAGTTTGGCCTCATCATGGCAGTAGAGGAGGCCATGTATGGACATATCTAGATGGGAATGTGAAGGAGTGTTGAAGTGAGTGGCAACTGGGAGATTCTGTCTGTTGTGCTCGACGAAGTGATCCCCCAATCTGTGTCGGGTCTCGCCGATGTAGAGGAGACCGCATTGGGAGCGATAGACGACTCCAGCAGACTCACAGTGAAGTGTTGCCTCACCTGGAAGGACTGTCTGGGGCCTGGAATGATGGTAAGAGGGGTGGTGTAGGGACAGGAGTAGCATTTGCACTTACAGGGATAAGTACCAGGTGGGAGATCTGTGGGGAGGGACGTGTGGACCAGGCAGTCGTGCAGGGAATGATCCCTGCGAAAAGCGGAGAGGGGTAGAGAGGGAAAGATGTCCTTAGTGGTGGGGTCCTGTTGAAGGTGGTGGAAGTTCTGGAGGATAATGTACTGGATCCGGAGACTGGTGGGGTGGTAGGTGAGGACAAGGGGAACACGATCCCTGTTGTGGTGACGGGAGGATGGGGTGAGGGCTGAAGTGCGGGAAATGGAGGAGATGCGGGTGAGGGCATTATTGATGACGGCAGAAGGGAAACCACAATTCTTAAAGAAAGAGGACATTTGGGATGTCCTGGAACGGAAAGCCTCATCCTGGGAGCAGATGCAGCGGAGTCGGAGGAACTGGGAATAGGGAATAGAATTTTTACATTTGGCAGGGTGGGAAGAGGTATAATCAAGGTAGTTATGGGAGTCAGTGGGTTTATAGATGTCGGTGGACAGTCCATCTCCAGAGATGGAGACCGAGAGATCGAGAAAGGGGAGAGAAATGTCCGAGATGGACCAAGTGAATTTGAGGGCTGGGTGAAAGAGGCAAAGTCGATGAAATTGATGAACTCAGCATGGATGCAGGAAGCAGTACCAATGTAGTCGTCAATGTAGTGAAGGAAAAGTTGGGGAGCAGTACCAGTATAGATTTGGAGCATAGACTGTTCCACATTACCCACGAAGAGGCAGGTTTAGCTGGGGCCCATGCGAGTGCCCACAGCTACGCCATGGCAACTTTTCCTTCCTGACACCTTCAGGACGTCGACACCACACCTCTTTAACCCACTTCAAGCAACCCATTTCATCCACCTAGCAGCGTTCTTGCACGTAAACAACATCCCGCGGAAATTTTCTGAGCAATCTTTGTTTTTTTGTCTCAACACAAGATCGCATCTATTCATAAATCAGGTGCACCAACTTCGCAAAGCTTTGAAATTTTCGCTGACCTCACGGTGTTTTTCGTCCCATTTCAACGCTTGAACTCGAATAATTTCTCTGGTAACAATGTATCCGGACGATCGTGGGTGATTCACCCACTCTAAAACTTATTCTTCCAGTTCTGGCCACTGACATGTTTTCCCTCAGTTTGCACATTTCGTCTTTGGCATTTCCCTCAGCATGTCCTCTGCCTTTCTCCACTCTCTCTCTCTCAATGCGTTACCTGATAAATAAATCTACTGTGATCTGTCTGTCTCAAAGGACAATGGGTGATCATCCTGGGCAGAAGTTATGGAGAGCTGAGATTGTCATTAATCCCCCTCTCAGCCTCACCAGAGGAAAGCTTATGAAGCATGACGTTTGGCACTGGCTTGGCCGCAGGAGCTGCCGGAAGGAAGTTCAATGACTGGCCTGTGTGCTACGTGTGCAGGGGCCAGACCTCCTCCCCGTCCTCTGTAGTTCAGCCCGTGTCCAAAATAAAGCAATGTATAAAAATAGCGCAAAAACAGAAATAATATACATTAAAAAGTGGGATAGTGTTCATAGGTACAATGCCCATTTAGGAATTGGATGGCAGAGGGGAAGAAGTTGTTCCTGAATTGCAGAGTGTGTGTCTTCAGGCTTCTGACAGTAACAATGAGAAGAGGGCATGTCCTGGGAGAGGGAGGTCCTTAATAATGGACGTCACCTTTCTGAGGCACCGCTCCTTGAAGGTGTCTTGGTACTATGGAGGCTAGTACTCAAGATGGAGCTGACTAATCTTACAACATTCTGTAGCTCCTTTCATTCTGTGCAGTAGCCCCCCCCCCATACCAGACAGTGATACAGTCTGTCAGAACGCTCTCCACTGTACATCTGTAGAAATGTGAGTGTTTTTGTTGTCAAACCAAACTCCTAATGAAATATAGCCACTGTCCTGCCTCCTGTACACTGGAGTCAGGTTGGATCCTCAGGGACCTGAAATTGCTCACTCTCTCCATTTCTGATCCCTCTGTGAGGACTGGCTCGTGTTTCCTTGTCTTGCCCTTCCTGAAGTCCACAATCAGCTCTTTCGCCATACTGACCTTGAGTGCAAGGCTGTGTCAAGCAAAAAAAATAACTCCAACCAAATCTACGATAAAAATCAACCTATGAAATACCTAGATTAAAGTGGTATGACACCAGCTGCAGAAAAACTAACAAGCTTCTAGAAAAATACTGAAAAGCAGTTATACTACAATCAGTGCACAATTCCTTGAAGAATTACACATATACACTCAATAGCCACTTTATTGGGTACAGGAGTGGAACCTGGGGTCACACTTACTGCTGTAGCTAACCTACATCATGCTCAGGGGCAATCTCTGCACACCACCGCTGTAACGTGCGGGTATCTGAATTACCATTGCCTAGCTCTTCGGGTGGATGGAGCTCGTCAGCCCGGGAAGGCAGTCCACCTCAGAGAGGGAAAACTCTGATTTCAAACCTCCGCTGCCTTGCGGCCAGACCCACTCATGGGCAAGGCTGCGGGAGTAAAATCTCAGGACAAATCCGGAGCTGGAGTTCCTAAGGCAGCGCATCCGATGTTGCCTTCAACCTCGTCCCGGCAACTCCTGAGACGACACCGGCGCCAAGCTGGATCGGCGCTTGCCCTTCCCTTGGACAGCATCGGTGGTGTGGAGAGGGGAGACTTGCTGCTTGGGCCACAGCCGGTCTTCCCAGGCCTGCGCCCTGGAGAGGAATGGCTTTCCAGGCGCAGATCCATGGTCTCGCGAGACTAACGGATGCCATCACCTCCTGTCAGCTTGAACCACTGCAGTCAGTCTCCTCCGACTCTCATTAACTAGGCAATTTCACCCTCAGAACCTCTATTCACAGCATGCTTTTCGTTTCTCACACCATTCTCTGTAAACTCTCTCACAGATTTCTATAGCTGTACCACAGAGAACATGTTAACTGGCTGCATCACAATCTGGTATTGGGGGGGGCGGGGTGCTAACACACCGGATCAGAAAGAGCAAACTTGTCAGCTCCATCACAGGCACTAACCTCTGTGGTACCCAGGGCAACTTCAATGAGTCATGCCTCAAAAAGGCAGCATCCTTCATTAACGAGCTCCTTCACCCAGGTCGTGCCTTGTTCTGATTGCTACCGTCAGGCTATCCCATCTCTGAATGGACATTGAACCCATGAACACGACCTCACTACCTTTTAATTTCGATTTTTGCACTACATAACTATTCAATATATACTTACTGTAATGCAGCTCTTCTCTATTATGTATTGTTTTGAACTGCTGCCACGAGGAAACAAATTTCATGACATGTGGTAGTGGTATTAAATTGGATTCTGAACTGTAGAGACTGTTGTGCTTGGAAAGATCAGCAGTTTGTGAGATACTCAAACACCCCCTCTAGCACCAACAACCATTCCATGTTCACTGAGTCAGCAGGGTCACTGAGATTATCCCCAGTCAGCTGTTTGGTCAGAACAACAACTGAACCTCGTGACCACATCCGCATGCTTTTATGCATCGAGTTGCTGCCACATGATTGGCCGATTAGATAATTGCATTAACGAGCAGGTGAACAGATATACCTAATAAAGTGGTCACTGAATCTCTTGCATATAGACAATTATATAAAAATACAAATATAGGAAAGTTAAACTGCAGAGAAAAATAACAACTCTACAGCCTAATCCAACAAGCCAAAGCATAACACAGCAAGCAGTGTCAGCTATGGTCACACTATTGCTTTGCAAACTTCAAACATTTTATTACTTTATTAGGAGGCAATAAACAATAACATTCTGGACAATCTTATTGGGCTGTGATACCGTTTTAGGGGTCACTCAGTCCAAATAGTGATTGCTTTTTCTGTAATCTGCAACTTATCATGTTTTTCTAATAAATATCACCTGTAGTGAATCCCATTTGTCAGATTTCTGCCTAGCTCAACAGACCACTGACGAACTCTCACAGTTATCAGGAAGATAGCTGTATGACCAGCTTTGGTACAGGTTGCAAACTCCTTAGTCAGGTCTAAAATTTCATTATCATTGCATGGGTGGACGCACCATTAAAAGCAGGAGACTCAGCACTAAAGCTCATGACCAACAGCCTTGCAATGAAGACTCCCCTTGCCCAGCTTATTCAATGGCCCGCTTAGTGAGACTGCAAATAACACATGACCTCAGTAACATTTTCCTGCGATTCTCAACTTGTATTAATGACAGAGTCTCCCCAAGCCTCTTGCATCAAGTTTTATAAAACCTGGTTGAGGAAATATCTCACAGAGCAAAACACCATGGATGAGCGAACCTGCTGTACCTTTACTTTTCTGTAAATAAATATTTTTCCGCAAGCAGATGAATATGAAGGTAGCATCCGGTAACGTCATAATAAATTATAACGTGATAATTAAATTACTTCAAACTGTTAAACTTTGGATATAAATTCTTCAGCCCAACCAGTCCATGCACGACCCTGGTGCTCACCCAGATAATCCCAATTTCCTGCATTCGGCCCATATCCCTCAAGATCTGCCCCTCCACCTACTGTCCAAGTGTTTTTTCCAATGGCATTGTTACCTGCCCCAATCACTTCCTCTGGCAGGTCGTTCCATACACTCTGCACATTCCAGTCTTGTACGGTCAGCCCATTATGTGGGCACAGGCAGAGTAAACCACCGCCCCATCTCCACTCTGTTGAGCCCCATCCAAAGTTCACACACTTCAGTAAGATCTCCTGAACCGAAGAACATGGGCCCAATTTGCTTAATCTCTCCTCAAACGTGCCAAGTCCGTCACCAGCACAGTTAGACCTCAAAGTCACATACACTCAGTGGCTACATACACTTTATTAGGTACACCTGCTCGTGTGGTGGCAACTCAATGTGTAAAAGCATGCAGAAATGGTCAGAAACAGGTTTAATGTCACCAACATGTCATGAGGTTTGTTAACTTTACAGTAGCAGTATAATAAAATGCATGATAAAGAGAAAAACCTGTAGTATGTATATGTGTATATACATACACACATATAAATTAGTGCCATGAAATAACAATACACTGCATATGTTTCAAGGAATTATGAATCTTAACTAAAGGGTTGGTAAAGAATAACAAAAAAGGGCCCATTTTAATTAGACCGTCAAATGCGCACAAGTTGGCACCATCTTGAACTTCTCTGTCACCCGTGCTGGGCCCTCGATCTGCGTGAATATACACACCACCTTCCGACTGTCACTCGCAATCCACCTCGAACCAATGGGTCTCCCAGTGGATCAGATGCTACCACAGCGTCTGAACTCTCCACCTCCCACCAAACAAAACCCCCCAAGTCCAACCTTAGTGTCCCTCACCAGAGAAACCTCCCCATCAACTTGACCATCCCAAATGGATGGCATACATTTCTCCTCATCTTCAACAAGGTGAAAAGAGAGCAGGTTGCTCTTACAGAGCTGCCAAAATGAAACGCATACAGCACAACAGTAAAAATGTGAACCAGGGCATTACATATATATGTCCATTAAATAGTTCAGTTAAAATAAGTAGCCCAAAACAAAAACTTACAAAGTGGTGAGGTAGTGTTCACGGGTTCAGTGTCCATTTAGGAATCGGATGGCAGCAGGGAAGAAACTGTCCTGAATCGCTGAGTGTGTGCCTTCTGGCTTTCATACCTCCTGCCTGACGGTGACAATGGGAAGAAGGCATGTTCTGGGTATAGCGCCAAGGGAGTGATGGTCAAGAGGTTCAGTTGCTGTTCAGACGAGTCATCAGAGTAAAAAATAAATGTTACTCTAAGTGATTTTGACCATAGAGTGCTTGTCAGTGCCAGATGTGCATCTCAGGAACTGCTGATCTCCAGGCGTTTTCATATACAACACTCAGAGAATGGTGTAAAAAAAAATCCAGAGAGTGGCCATCGTGTGGACAAAAGCACTTTGTTAATGTGAGAGGTCAGACTGGTTCAAGCTTACAGGAAGGCAACAGTAACGCAAATAAGTACAACAGTGACATGCAGAAGAGTATCTCTGAATGCCTATGTTGGGCCTTGAAGAACACAAACATACATTCAGTGGCCACTTTATTGGGTACAGGAGGTAGGAAATAAAGTGGCTATTTAATGTATTCATGCACCATTAGTTATGGTCCTTCACTGTAGCACACGAGCCACACACACACACACACACACACACACACACACACACACACACACACACACACACAATGCTGGAGGAACTCAGCAGCTATGGAGAGGAATAAGCAGTCTATGCTTTGGACCAAAACCTTTTCCTGCAATGTTTGTTTTTTTTCCTTTCCAGACATGCTACCTGACCTGTTGAGTTCAACCAAAAAAGCACTGCAGGACTGCACAGTATATTATTGGTACACAACTATTAGACATGGACACCATCTACACTTCACAATGTCTACGGCGAGCTCGCAAAATCGTGATAGACTCATCCGACCACAGCAATCACCTATTCAATGTCCTGTTGCCCAGCAGGAGATACAGAAATATCTACACACAGACTGAGAAGCGTATTTCCCCCCAGGGTTGCCGTGCAACTGAACAATGCACCCCACCCACCCATAGGCACCACGGGCAATCTCCAAGTACAACACATGGGCATAATTATTAATACTATATTTTATGTACAGTCACTGTATTTCATAACACTTATGTACAACACTTGTCAGGGGCAGCCACTGTTTTTACATTTTAAGAGTTTTTGTTTTTAATTCAGTTTTAACTTAGATGTCACTCTACGTAACTCAGACATTATTTTAAAATTTGAATGTAGTCATTGTGTTTTTAATAATTGAATTGCCAGTGCGCAGTTTAGCTCAGAATGCAGCAACATTGCAATTGCATCCTCAGCAATGACAATAAAACTCTAATTGGGTTCCTCCCCCATTTTGTGTGTGTGCTCTGGATTTGCAGCATCTGCAGAATCGCTTGTGTTTCTTCTGTAGCACATGATGTGGGCCTGCTCTTATCAGGAGTTCTTTGGTCAACAAGATATGCAGATGCATCAGAATTATCTGGTCACGACTCTCTGACCAACAGCCATATTGTTCTGAATATAAGAGGAGACCTCAACCCACAAACACCTGACTCTCTCTACACCCATGACTATATGGCTAGGCACAGCTCAAGTTTGCTGACGATACAACTCTTGCTAGCAGAAAATCAGATGGTGGTGAGGAGACGTACAGGAGTGAGACAGATCAGCTGGTTGAGTGGTGTCACAGCAACAACCTTGGACTCCACATCAGAAAGAGCAAAGAATTGATTGTGGACTTCAGAAAGAGTAAGATGAGGGAACTTATGAGCTATAAGTTATATAACTTATATAATAATATATACAATATATTTATATACATTTGTATATTATATACAAGTTATATAACTTATAACTCTTATAAGAGTAAGGAGGTGTTGATGAGGCCCTTTGGGGAACTGGTGAGACCCCATTTGGAATACTGTGTGCAGTTCTGGGCCCCCTATCTTAGAAAGGATGTGCTGATGTTGGAGAGAGTTCAGAGAAGATTCACTAGGATGATTCCTGGAATGCAGGGACTAACATATGAGGAGAGTTTGTCGGCTCTTGGACTGTATTCATTAGAGTATAGAAGAATGAAAGGGGATCTCATAGACACATTTCGAATGTTGAAAGGGTTGGACAGAGTAGATGCAGAAAGGTTGCTTCCCTTGGTGGGTGAGTCCAGGACAAGAGGTCTTAGAATTAGAGGATACCCATTTAAAAAGAGATGAGGAGAAATTTTTTTAGCCAGAGGGCCGTGGACTTATGGAATTCATTGCTACATACAGCTGTGGAGGCCCAATCATTGAGGGTGTTTAAGGAGGAGATTGATAGGTATCTAATTAGTCAGGGTATCAAGGGATATGCGGGAAAAGCCGGAAATTGGAACTAGATGGGAGAACAGTTTAGGTGGGGTGTGCACTGCACAGGATCAAAATAAGCTGCTGGAAGTTGTAAACTCAGTCAGCTCCAACATGGGCACCAGCCTCCAGGACATCCTCTCGGAGCAATGCCTCAAAAAGGTGACATCCTTCATTAAAGACCACCATCACCCAGGACATGCCCTCTTCTCATTGCTACCATCGGCATGGAGGTACAGGAGCCTGGACACACAAACTCAGTGATTCAGGATCAGCTTCTTTCCCTCTGCCATCAGAATTGTGAATGGACGATGAGTCCATGAACGTAAACTCACAACTATTCTTTTCTTTTTGCACTACTCATTTAATTTTATAATGTATTTACATATACTTCTTACTATAGGCAACACGACTGAATCTGCAGATGCTGGAAATAAATGCTGGCAGAACTCAGCAGGCCAGATAGCATGATGAAGGGTTTCGGCCCGAAACGTCGTCACTACCTCCTTCCGTAGATGCTGTTTGGCCTGCTGAGTTCAGACAGCATTTTGTGTTTTTATTTATTTACTTCTTACTATAATTTAGTTTTCATGATATATTGCAATATACTGTTGCATAACAAACATCACGTCATAAGACAGTGATATTAAACCTGATTCTGAACTGAACTGAACATTCATTCGTACTAACCCCATTTTATTTGCTGCAACAACCCATCGAAGTTCGAAAAGTTCAAAGTAAACTTGTTATTGAAGTACATCTATGTCACCATATACAACCCTGGGGTTCACTTTCACTCGATAAATCCAACAACCATAATGGAATCAATGAAAGACCCCACCCAACAGGACGGACCAACAACCAACGTGCAAAAGTCAACACACTGTGCAAATAGAAAAACAACAATAAATATTGAGAACATGAGATGAAGAGACCTTGACAGTGAGTTTACAGGCTGTGGGAACGGTTCAATGATGGAGTTTCAGGAGCCTGATGGTTGAGGGGCAATACCTGTTCCTGAACCTGGTGGTGTGGATCCTGTACCTTTTTTCCTGACGGCAGCAGTGAGAAGAGAGCAATGCCCCTCAGGCAGAGCTAAGAGGGACCGGGGTATTGAGGAGGTTGTATAGGCTAGGTCTTTATAGTTTGGAGCGTGGGTGATGGCACGGAGCTGTACAAAATGATGAAGGATATAGACAGGGTGGATGAACACAGATTAGGAAATGAAAAACTGGACGGCACAGGTTTAAGGTGAGAGGGCAATGATTTAATAGGAATGCGGTGAAGGGGGTAGTCCATATATAGAATGAGCCATTAGAGGAAAGTATGGTGTTAATAGTGGTGAGAGTACAAGGAGACAGAGAGCCGAGTGACATGGTGGCACGAATCTTTCCCCCAAAGTCAGAAAAATTTAAGAGCTAATCATTGACTGTAGGAACTGGGGGGATGGTGCACGTCTGGCTATTTGCAGCGTGTTGTAGAGGTCTTAGGTGTGACCATCACCAGTAGCCCGTCCTTTCTAACCACAGACACCACAGGCAAGAACACTCATCAGTGCTTCTATTTCCTCAGGCTGCTAGTGCAATTTGGCTAGTCCCATTTCACCCTCACACCATTTTATTTTAAATTGACACACCAGACAAAGCAGCCTATGCAATGCATTATGGCCTGGTACAGAACTACTCTGCCGGACCTGTTTGTGGGTGCTACTCAGCACATCACGGAAGATAGCCTCTCCTCCAAGGACTCCAGTCAAAGCCCCAACCAACCGAGACATTCCCTTGTCTGTCCTCTCCCACTGCTCTGAAGATACAAAACCCTGAAAGCACATACTACCAGCCCCAAGGACAGCTTCTATCCCACTACTAGGACTGAACAGACCCCTAGTACGATAACAGTAGGCCTGTTACACTGCTGGAGTTTTAGGGCAGCAACGAAGATCCTCCATCTCTGACTGTGTCCAGGGCTTCCTCCTGGTTTTCACTACTGTCCCGGGTGGAGACTCAGGAATACCACCACACACAAGGTAGGATTCTTCATTGCTGTTTTCATAACAGTTCTGCTTGACAGTCAGGGTTATTAGCCGACCCCCCCCCCCCCCCCCCCAAACAGAACATGGAAAGCCGGTGGATCCTTTTTAGTCTGGCCTCTACCCTTTGACCTCTGGCATGGGTGACCCTTCCAAGAGTCAAAGCACAAAGCCCCAACTCCAGCCAACATAGCTCTCCGGTTCATTAAGGCACACTGGCCTCCAAACCATGACAAGGCTGTGGTCTCGCATGATAAGATCTAGAGTTAACCTCACGATCTATCTTGTTACGGCCTTCCACCTTACTGTCCAGCTGCACAATACTTCATTCTGCTAACCGCTTCTCCCTTGTAAAGGCGATGTACCGATGTGATGACATTCTCTGTGCAGATGTTATACAAAACTTTGCCTCAGAGACATTAATAAACCATTTACAATGTAGGCCACCTTCTCAATGCTGAGAAACTGGTGTACAGGGATCCCCTGGGCCTGCAGAACACCGATGTGGTTGTATCACGGCCTGGTCTGGAAACACCCATGCCTAGGAACAAACAAGTCTACTGAATGTGGTGAATACAGCCCAGACCATCACAGGAAAAGCTCCCCCCCACCACCACTGAGCACATCTACAAGGAGCACTGCCACAAGAAGCAGCATCAACGATGACCCCCACCCCTCCCACCATCCAGGTCGTGCTCTCTTCTTGCCAGACGTATAAAATCCTTCGGCCCCACAGCACCAGGTTCATCAACAATTATTACCCTACACCCCTCAAGCTCCTGAATCAGAGTGGACAACTTCACTCACCTCAACACTGAACTGACTCCACAACCCTGGACTCTACAACTCAGTATTGTTTATTTATTTTTTTAATTAGCGTGATTTTTCTTCTCAACATTGGTTGTTCATCGGTCTTTGTTATTGATAGTTTTTCAAAAATCTTACTGTATTTTTTTCCTCTAATGTCTGCAGGAAAATGAATCTTAAGGTAGTACATGGTCTCAGACTTTGACATCATTCACTCGCTCATCAGTTTAAAAATGTTCCTCATTTCTATCACATTCCGTCTGCCACTTGGGAAGGATGGCGGAGTGGACACAGGTCTCCACCAAGGAGATGTAAGGTGCTCCTTCCTTCCACCAGCTGCAGGTCACCCTAGGCCAGGGTGCAGCTCCTGCTTAGCCCCTTGATCAGAGTCACGTGAAGCCATGAGAGCAGATGGCAGATGGCCAGGCCCAGAAATCTACCATCCCTTCACAACCCAGGGCAGATTTTATCCAGGCCCAGAAATCTACCATCCCTTCACAGGCCAGGGCAGATTTTATCCAGGCCCAGAACTTTACAATCCCTTCAGAGCCCAGGGCAGATTTTATCCAGGCCCAGAACTTTACAATCCCTTCACAACCCAGGGCAGATTTTATCCAGGCCCAGAACTTTACAATCCCTTCACAGGCCAGGGCAGATTTTATCCAGGCCCAGAACTTTACAATCCCTTCACAACCCAGGGCAGATTTTATCCAGGCCCAGAAATCTATCATCCCTTCACAACCCAGGGCAGATTTTATCAATTGCCCAGAAATTTACCATCCTTTCACAAACCAGAGTAGATTTTATCCAGGCCCAGAAATTTACCATCCCTTCACAGCCCAGGGCAGATTTTATCCAGGAAGGTAAAGCAATGAGGTCCTGAAGGTAGAAAGCAGACAAGCAGGGCCTCCAGGTGGCTGCCTATGCCATGCACCAGTGAGAGTAGAAACAGGACAATTTGGCAGATAAATATGTGGCTGAGAAGCTGGTGCAGGGCTTCAAGTTCTTGGATCATTGGGATCGCTTCTGGGGGAGGAATGACCTGTTCAAAAGGGACCGGTTGCACCTGAACCCGAGGGGAACCAATATGCTTGTGGGCAGGTTTGTTAGAGCTGCTCGGGAGGGTTTAAGTTAATTTGGTACCAGGGTGGGAACCAAAATCGAGGGATTTAGGATAGGATGAATAGTAAAAAAAGCAAAGATAGCATGCAGTCAGACTGTCAGGAAGGGCAGGCGGATGATAGGACATAATCGCAGCCAGCAGAGTGAGTAACAGTGCATTAAGAATGCGGAATCAAAAGTGTAGCAAATACAGTACTCAAAGTGTCGTATCACAATGCACGGAGAATAAGAAATAAGGTGGACGATCTTGTTGCACTATTATAGATTGTAAGGTATTGTGGTTTTATGTTGTGGCCATCACAGAATCGTGATGTTGGGAG
The DNA here is from genome assembly GCF_030144855.1 of Hypanus sabinus. NCBI lineage: Eukaryota > Metazoa > Chordata > Chondrichthyes > Myliobatiformes > Dasyatidae > Hypanus > Hypanus sabinus. The sequence goes on along the minus strand of NC_082710.1, from coordinate 181,122,548 downwards.
CTAAATCTCCAAGGTTACGTGTTGCGTTGGAAGGAAAGGAAGATTGGCAGAGAAGGTGGTGCGGCCCTGCTCATAAAGAATGGCATCAAATCAGTAGAAAGATAAGATATAGGATCAGGAGAAGTTAGCACATTGAAATTTACAGCACATTACAGGCCCTTCAGCCCACAATGTTGGGCAAAGAAGTGGCAGCTGGAACACAGATTGGAGACGTGTATGGTTAAGCACTTTGCAAGGAGGAATAAAGGGGGAGAATATTCGAAATCAGTTGCAAAAGGACTTGGGAGTCCTTGGGCAGAATTCCCAAAAGGTTAAATTGTAGGTTGAGTCGGTGGTAAAGGAGGAAAATGCAATGTTAGCATTCATTATTAGAGGCCTAAAATATAAAAGCAAGGATGTAATGTTGATGCTTTATGAAAGGCACTGGCGAGTTTTGGGCCCCTTACATGATAAGGGATGAGCTGCAAAAGATGAGCCTCCACAGGAGGTCTACGAGAAAAAATCCAGGACTAAAAAGGTTAACATATGGCCCTGGGCCTGTTCTCACTGGAATTCAGAAGAATGAAGGGGATCTCATTGAAACCTACTGAATATTGAAAGGCCTAGAAAGAGTGGATATACAGAGTATGTTTCCCGTAGTGGAAGAGTCCAGGACCAGAGGGCACAGCTTCTGAATAAAGGAACTTCTATGGTCCAAGGGATAAAGTCCTAACCTATTCAATCTTCCCTTGAAAAAAGAGCATCCTTCTCTTTACTCTTTCAACCTTCCTCTAAGGGGACCACAACCTTGCCCTGGGTTGGAAGCTTGCATGCCTCAATGACCTGAGGAGTTATGCAGGCTGGAGTCTGGACATTAAACTTCTGCTCTTGGGAGGGTCACCCATGCCAAACGGTAGAGGCCAGACTAAAACTGGCCCATGGTCCACCAGGTTCAGGAGTGAAGCTCAGGACCAACAACCCTGACTGGAAAACCAAAATTGTTACGGAAACAGCAATGAAAAGTTCTTCTACATCCGAGTGTTAAGGTATTCCCAAGTCTCCAACCAGGACTTGTATGAGTGACAGTAGTGAAAACAGAGAAGAAACTACTGATACAATAAAGAAAGTTCTGAACACCGGCAGAGATGGAGGACATCCATCGCTGCCCTAAAAGCTAGCGGCCGTAACGGGCAATAAGCCTTTCAACCTTATTTACATCTTTCCTGCAGGTAGGTGACAAAAGTTGCACATAACACTCCAAATTAGGCCTTACCAACATCTTAGACAACTTCAACATATCATCCCATCCCCTGCACTCAATACTTGGATTTATGAAGCTCAATGTGCCACTTTACGACCCTATCGACCTGTGACACCACTTGCAATAGATTATGGACCTGCACTCGGAGATCCCTTTGTACTCCCGTACACCTCAGGGCCCTACAGTTCATTCTGTTGGTCCTACCAAAGTGAAGTACCTCACACTTCTCCTAACAATTCCATCTGTCGTTTTTCAGCTGATGGAGATCCTGCTCCAAGCCACGAAGCCTTCCTCGCTATCCCCCAATCTTCATGTCATCGACAGCTTTGCTGATCCAGTTAACATGGACATGGATGACAAACAGAAACATACCCAGCTCTGATCCCCACGGCACACCACCAGACACAGTCAGTTGTAACTATGACATTATGACCACCAGTTGCAAAATATTCCCCTGCACAAACTTTGTCACCTGCCCTACATGGTCATCCCTTTATTGTGAGGCTGTGCCCCCTGGCCTAAGATCCTCACGTTACTGGAAACATCCTCTTCAGGTCTAACTGTACAGCTATGCGATTTCTCTGTGACTGTCCTGATGCAATTTTCAACCCGAAGCACCAACATTTCCTTTCAGCCCGCAGAGTTACATTGTCATTGTCAAAGTCATTGTCAGGATTTTCTTTTTTTTAAACAAAAGAAATGAAACCTCTCATGTAGCCGACCATTGATGGAGCACCATCGGTACAGATGCCTACACAGTTCCCACACTGAGCCAAGCTGTGTTGAGTATGTCTGATTCCAGCGTCTCCAGTCTCCTATGCTCCAGGGAATAACTTATTCAATCTTTTCCTGTAACTCAGCTCTTCAGTTCCTGGCAAGTTTTCTGTACACTTTTAATATTCTTGACACATTTCCTGTAAAAACTTCCTCAAAATTCCTAAGTTAAATTAGGCCAGGCCTCGGTGTTAACCAGCTGACAGCTGCAGGGTGGCTGACCTGTGAGAGAGTGTATCTGTCACCAGGGCCATGTCACCTGCTGTATCATGGCCGCTCCCCTAGTTCTCCTCTCACCTCAGTGGGCAAAACCTGCTTGCATTTTCAGTATCTATATCCCTCATAATTTTGTACACTTCTATCAAAACTCTATCCAAACTCCTCTTAAATATTGAAATCCAGCTTGCATCCGTCACTTGTGTCGCCCACCGCAAAGCTGATAGGATCATAACCACTTCGCTTTCCTGAAGCCTTCTACAATTTATTCAGCATCTATTTTGCTCTCCAAGATGACCATTTCTTTTACTCCCGGTCACCTCTTTACCTGCTGAATTCTTGCTGAAACGGATTCAAAACTCCCTTTACTTGCCATCAGCGTTTTAACCCTTTTCCTTTTAACTTCTTGTCCCACCCCACCCCTCCGTACTCCCCTTACCGGAACTAACCCACCTTACACATTCCCCACCCTCAGTACCCCTCACCCCTTATCTTTTGTTACCCCAGTACTCCCAACATCTGTACCTCTACCCCTCACCCCTCCCACCCTCTGTACTCCTTCGGATCTTCTGCAATCTTTTGGCGGTCACCGTTTGTCACTTTCCCAACTAGGGGAACGCATGTTCCCGCCCTGCGGTTTGTCCCACTCCCGCAACTCGATCCCAGCGCTCACCCATACGATTCTCCACCCCGCCGACACCTCTCCCCCCTCCCACACCCAGGCCCTCACCTGAACCTGCAGCACCGCGCAGGGTAACAGCAGCAGGCAGGCAGCTGCCCACAGATGCAGCCCCCGGCCGGCCGCCGATGCGCTGTGACCGCCCGGCCGCCCCTGGTCCATTCTCCGCGGCGGACGGGTTCCAGTGCCCGATCCCATCAGAGGTTCTGCCGCAGCGCGGCGCCGCCGTCTTAACTCATTGTTACGTCCGGTGACCGCCCCCGTCGTGGGCGGGACGGCAGCGCAGGGAACGTCTCACAACCCCGCTGGAGGGGCACTCTGCCACCGGCACACTCGCACCCAAAGTCCGAGCTCGTCCTCGCAGTCTGTAGATATCTTTAAAGATTCAACTGCCCCGTCTCCAAAGCAACCGCTGGAATTCCCCCCCCCCTCCCACACACAGGCTGGAGTCTCAGTATGCGCTGGTAATACTCAAAAAGTTACCTTCCCAAGCAGTCAAGATGGAGCGTCTCGGCCCGAAACGTCCTTTCCACAGATGCTGCCTGGCCTGCTGAGTTCCTCCAGCATTTTGTGAGTGTTTCTTTACCCCCACCACTAAGGCCGATCAACAACCCCCTCCATTAACCCACATTTCCTGTCAGTCACCTTGTGTGGAAATAGCCCTGTGCCCAAGTGTCACTTTATGGACATACAAGCTGATGTATTTACATTTATTGTGCTGTTCTTTATTGTTTCTTTTTGAGTGCGCTGCACTGCATGCCGAGTAAAAATTTTGTTCCCCTTTACGCTTGTGTGCCGGAAATGAGAGGGCCGGACCCAGTGCCCTTGATCCTCAGTGTTTACGGCCTGAAGTGTGCTGCAGATAATGAGGCAGTGTGACTACTGATGGAATCAGGAACTGTGAAAGCTCGTTTGCACACAGCTCCTCTGACCGGCAGTCCACGATAAGGGGCAATCTCAGGATAAGGTTTAATACTGGCATAGATAATGAAACTTGTTGTTTTGAGGCAGCAGTACATTGTAATACATAATAAAATCTATAAATTTTAATAAGAAATATATATTAAATTGAATATATATGGAATCCTCTCAGCACAGGCTTGAAATGAGTTTGCTGTTACTGTGAATCGAACCCAACAGCAACATAACTTTACAATGCACGGGCAGTAATGATGAGAAGGCCATTTTCAATAAGTAAGCATGTCTAGGGTAAATATTATTTGGGTACCACAACACTTAAAAGTTTGAGTGCCCCTTTAAGGAAAAATGAGGCCTTTCACTTGTATGAACATGGACACACCTATGCAAATTTACTGATCACGAGAAAGCAATAATGTAACTCACACCAGTGTAGATTTAAATTGTATTGACAAAATACTGAAAACACAGCCCAAGTGAAACACAAATAAATAAATGTGCAACATCCAAGTACAAGGCATTGGACACTCTCCAAGGTTGTGTGATAACTAGCTAATTAGAAGTTATCTGTGAGACCATTGTCCACATGAGGATTTTCTGACAGCAGTATCTGGCCTTCCAAGTGGACTCAATGAGCATCTCACCGCGTTCTTCACTCATGTTTGTCGTCCCTCTTCTTCTGTTGTTTTCTGGCGGTTGGCAAACCAGCTTTAAGGTGCATTACTGCAACCTACTGGACTGGGGTGTGGATCGTTTGATAAACATGAGGAATGAAAAGAATTGCATACCTTAAATTCTATATAATAAACAAGAGTCTTTCAGATACTTCATGATATAGATCCGTATTTCTCTTGAACTCCCACCTAAAATGTCTTCTATACCCACAGCAGTTTTTTTGTTTATCTGAAGCGCCCCTATCATCTTCACTCTTTCTCTTTCATACTTCTTACATTTTATCAATACATGTTCAACTGTTTCTGGTTGATTACAGTTGGATGTTTCCTTATTATGCATAATGTGTAATTAAGACTTGTGTGATCAATTCTTAAATGACTGATGATTACTTCTATCTTTCTATGCCCACCTGGGATTCTTTGGTATCTGACTTGTCTTTGTATTTTGTACAGTTGTCTCCCTGTTTCACTCTCATCCCAGTGCTTCTGCCATGTCTCCTCAATGCTTTTGACTTCGGCTTTGCTGGGAGGGATCTGGACCGCTATTATTGACGATTTGAGTGATCGTTTAGGTATAATGTCCACTTTTTCATTACCCTCCACACCACAATGAGCAGGAACCCAAAGGAGGCTTACTTCTTCCCCATTTTCGGTCAGATTATACAACTTGCATAGAATCTCCAATAAAATATCCTGTCTACTTTCTGATTTTCTTGATTTGATAGAAGTTAATGCAGACAAACTGTCTGAACAAATTACAGCCTTTTTGACATTATTTTCTTCTATCCAAGATAACGCACTCAATATTGCCATTAATTTGTCGTCCCTCTCTAGCTCCCTCCAGAAAATGGCTACCCTGGTCCTGCTGGAATGTTCCAGGGCATCTTATTGGCCAAGTGTTAGCAAGACAAATCCAGCTGGCTAATTCAACAAGCCCAATTTACCAATCAAATGAATTACTCGATTGTGTAATGTAACTAAAGGAACACGTTGCATTTTCAGAAAATCTGCAGAAACTAAAATACCCAACAGCATAACTGTATTAATAAAACAAAGCATGGTATTAAGGCAATGATATTACATATACAATTAAATAACCCACCCCCTTAATGCAACTTTGTGTTTTTTATCTTACTGTGTTCTTCTCAGTGCTGCATCAGATCCAAAGATTATTCTGTTGTTTTTTACACTTGTCCACTGGATATGACATTAAGCAGTCTAGAATCTTTGATTCTAGTGCAAAAAAAAAGTGTACCTCACTCTATTGTGCTCATGGGTTCATTGCCTATTCAGAAATCTGATGGTAGAGGGGAAGAAGCTGTTCTTGAAGCATTTAATGCGAGTCTTCAGGCTCCAGTGCCTCCTCCTTGATGGTAGTAATGAGAAAAGGAAACGTCCTGGGTCCTTAATGATGGAGTCCCCTTTGAAGGCATCTGCGATGCTGGAGAGGCGAGTGCCCATGATGGAGCTGCATGGGGCAATTTTCAAACTAATGCTGGCATATATTGTATACAAGAGAGAGCAGATGACCAACCTACAGAGTCACAATGCAGAGAAAGATGCTCTGCTGGGCCTAGGCAACCACACCCTTTCACATTGACTGGTTGTCAAACGTTCCACCTTCCCATCAATGCCTCTGATCCTACCGCGCAACCTGCACACTACTACAGAGACGGTACTATCGAGTATAGGAGGAAGAACCCCGGGTCCATGAGCCAGTCCTCATTATGGGATTAGTGGTGGCGAGGGCTATGTAGGAGGGAAGGATTAAATTGATCTTACAGCAGGTGAAAAGGTCTGCACAATATGGTTGGCCAGAGGGCCTGTACTAATAAACCAGCTAACATCATTTGTTGCTCCAAATATCTTCATGAACATCACGTGAACTGGAAGCCAAACCTTCTCGGCCGAGAATTGCTCAATAATGACGTCAGCGCCCTCTCCTGTTCACTCTGCGACATGACTTTTCTCCTGCTAGCATAATGGTTAGCACAATGCCATGCAGTACCAGCGACCTGGGTTCAATTCCCACCGCTGCTTGTAATGTATTTGTACATTCTCCCCCTGACCACACGAGTTTCCTCTGGGTGCTCTGGTTTCCCCCCACAGTCCAGTTGGTAGGTTAATTGGTCATTGTAAATTATCCCTTGATTAGGCTAGGATTAAATGAGGGGGATTGCTGGGCAGCCTGGTTCGAAGAACCTACTGTGTTGTTTAACCTACTCTAAATTCAACCTAAACCTTCTTTCCAAGATAGGCCTCCCTTTTTTTTCATCCACATGCCTATCTCAGATTCCTGTAACTGTCCTGAAGCATCTGCCTCTACCATCGTCTGCCAGCACAACGTTTCAGACTCTGTGGGAATAAAACTGCCTCTGCGTTCCCCCATATATACTCATCTAATCACCTTAAAATTATGCACACTGGTATTAGCCATTTCTGCCCTGGGGAAAAGTCTCTGGCTATTCTCTCGATTCACATCCCTCATCTATCGCCCTCTCATCCTCCTTCGCTTCAAAGCCCTAGTTCACTGAACCTGAAAGACATTCTCTCTAATCCAAGCAGCATCCTGCTAAATATCTTCAGCACCCTCTAAATCTTTCCCATCAGGTTCAACTTCAATTGTCATTCAATACTTGTGAATACAACCAAAGGAGACAACATCGGGGCAGCATCCATGGAAATGAATAAACAGTCAACATTTCAGAAAGAAGGGTCATTGAAACGTCGACATTTCCAAAGACGCTGCCTGGCCTGTTGAGTTCCTCCAGCATTTTGAGTGTGATAGCTTGTCTTCTGCTGAGTGAACACTGGGGGCAGCACATACTCCAGCATGGATGCCTGCACTACTTGGCTTTCTGTTCACTCTGCTTAATGATTCCCGCACCCCCATCCCCCGGAATGACAATTGAAGTTGAATTCATTTCAAGACAACCAGAATATAAAAGCAAGGATGTAATGTAATGACTTTATAAAGCACTGGTGAGGCCTGACTTTGGAGAATTGTGAGCAGTTTTGGGTCCCTTATCTTAGAAAGGATGAGCTGAAACTCCAGGGGGTTCAAAGGAGGTTCATGAAAATTATTTCAGGATTGAACAGCTTGTCATATGAAGAGCATTTGATTGCTCTGGATCTGTATTCACTAGCGTTTCGAAGAATAAGTGGTGATATCACTGAAACCTATCAAATGGAGAAAGATCTTGATAGAGTGGATGTGGAGAGTAGGTTTCCTATTGTGGGTAAGTCTAAGATCAAAGGACACAGCCACAGAATAGAGGGGCATCTTTTTGGAGTGGAGATGAGGTTGAATTTCCTTAGCCAGAGCATGAGGAATGTGGAATCATTTGCCACAGGCCACTGCAGATGCCAAATCTTTATGTATACTTAAGGCAGCTGTTCATAAATTCTTCATTTAATGTCTGAAACGTCTCCACCCAAGCAAGGCTGCAGGCCCAGATGGTGTCAGCCCCAGGGTGCTCAAAGCCTGTGCCCCCCAGTTATGTGGAGTACTTCACCATGTCTTCAACCTGAGCCGGAGATTCCAGAGGGTTCCTGTGCTGTGGAAGATGTCCTGCCTCGTCCCTGTACCGAAGACACCGCGCCCCAGCGGCTCCAATGACTACAGACCGGTGGCATTGACCTCCCACATCATGAAGACCCTGGAGAGACTTGTTCTGGAGCAGATCCAGCCTATGGTTAGGCCATAATTAGACCCCCTCCAGTTCGCCTACCAGCCCCGACTAGGAGTTGAGGATGCCATCGTCTGCCTGCTGAACCGTGTCTATGCCCACCTGGACAAGCCAGCGAGCACTGTGAGGGTCATGTTTTTTGACTTCTCCAGTGCATTCAACACCATCCGCCCTGCTCTGCTGGGTGAGAAACTGACGGTGATGCAGGTGGATGCTTCCCTGGTGTCATGGATTATTGATTACCTGACTGGCAGACCACAGTACGTGCACTTGCAACACTGTGTGTCAGACAGAGTGGTCAGCAGCACTGGGGTTCCACAGGGGACTGTCCTGTCTCCCTTTCTCTTCACCATCTACACCTCGGATTTCAACTACTGCACAGAGTCTTGCCATCTTCAGAAGTTTTCTGATGACTCTGCCATAGTTGGATGCATCAGCAAAGGAGATGAGGCTGAGTACAGGGCTATGGTGGGAAACTTTGTCACATGGTGCGAGCAGAATTATCTGCAGCTTAATGTGAAAAAGGTTAAGCAGCTGGTGGTGGACCTGAGGAGGATTAAGGCACCGGTGACCCCTGTTTGCATCCAAGGGGTCAGTGTGGACATGGTGGAGGATTACAAATACCTGGGGATACAAGTGGACAATAAACTGGACTGGTCAAAGAACACTGAGGCTGTCTACAAGAAGGGTCAGAGCCGTCTCTATTTCCTGAGGTCCTTTAACATCTGCCAGATGATCCTGAGGATGTTCTACGAGTCTATGGTGGCCAGTGCTATCTTGTTTGCTGTTGTGTGCTGGGGCAGCAGGCTGTTGTGTGCTGGGGCAGCAGGCTGAGTGTAGCAGACACCAACAGAATCAACAAACTCATTCGTAAGGCCAGTGATGTTGTGGGGGTGGAATTGGACTCTCTGACAGTGGTGTCTGAAAAGAAGATGCTGTCCAAGTTGCATGCCATCTTGGACAACGACACCCATCCACTCCATAATGTACTGGTTAGGCACAGGAGTACATTCAGCCAGAGACTCATTCCACTGAGATGTAACACTGAACATCATAGGAAGTCATTCCTGCCTGTGGCCATCAAACTTTACAACTCCTCCCTCAGATTGTCAGACACCCTGAGCCAATAGGCTGGTCCTGGACTTGGCGTGATTAACTTACTATTATTTTATTTACTTATGGTTTTATATTGCTATATTTCTACACTATTCTTGATTGGTGCGGCTGTAACGAAACCCAATTTCCCTCGGGATCAATAAAGTATGTCTGTCTGTTTGTCTATTAGTGAGGACATGAAGAGAATTTGGGGTTGGGAGGAAAATTGGATCAGCCATGATGAAATTTTGGAGCAGATTCAATGGGCCAAAAGGCCTAATTCTGCTCCTATATCTTCTGGTCTTCTGGTCTACTAAAGCACCCACGTATCCTTGTACATATTCATGAAACATACCCAATGTCCTGTGGGCCTGTTGGTCTGTATTTTTTAATTGTTGTCTTGTCTAGAGTTGTTAAGCTCTTGTGCTTTCTGTTTAATCTTATCAAATTTATTTTTACTAGCACAGGTTTTCTGCATATGTGATTATTTAAAGCAGACTCCCAATTAGCACTTAACAGGTGGTCCTTGATTTCTGGAAACGATTCGTCTTATTCTGTCACTGAGTTGAGCCACTGATTTCTGCTGCAGCCCCTGTGAATAAACTGTTTCTGTTTCTATGTGGGAATCTGTTGTTGATCCTCTAGACTTGGGATCAGTTGTTTGCGCACATTGTGACACCCAATGACTTGTCCTCCACAGCTGTCTGTGTAACGAATTCCACAGACTCACCAACCTATGGCTAAATAAATTCCTCCTCGTCTCTGCTCTAAATGGATGTCCTTCTATTCTGAGACTGTGCTCTCTGGTCCTCGACTCTCCTGTTATTGGAAACATCTTCTCCACATCTATTCTATTTACAGTACTGTGCAAAAATCTTAGACATACATATATGACCTTTGTGAATTTTCTCCTTTTTTCATTGTGATATATAATTGATTATTTAAAAGTACAAACACAGGAGATTCTACAGATGCTGGAAATCCAAAGCCACACATTCAGAATGCCGAACTCATCTTCTTTCTTTTCCCATTTCAGGACCAAGCAGGTGAGCTGAAAAGGTAAATCAAAGATTCAAATTAAAAATACATAAATCATACAACCTTGATATTTGTCTGCTTGCAGTTAACCACAAAGCAAGAAACACAAAGAACCCAGTTAAAAACCACAAACAGCCAAATTGCAGAGAAAGAGAATATTTTGTAGGGACTGCAGCATTTAGTGGTGATCACTGCCATCACTTGAGACTTATACTCTGGCTTTTAAAATCAGAGAGGGTCCTGCAGATATTTGTTGGTGATAGATCAGCTGCCTCTGGGGATATTCTAAGGACATTTACAGTACGCAGCCTGGAAGAAAGTGTCTGGGAGCATCAGCCCTTGTGGGAGACCTTTGATGTATTCTTTCTTATCCACATTTAGAGAGTAACATAATAGGCCCATCATGCCCACTTACACTTGTCCCAGTTACCAGCATTGCATCAATAGTGTTCATAAACACAAGGGGTTCTGCAGATGCTGGAAATCCAGAGCAAAGTACAAAAAGTGCTGGAGGAACTCAGCAGGTCAATGGAGGTGGAGATCTATGGAGGTGAATAAATACTTAACGTATTGGTGGCAGACGGAATGGTTTGAGTATCTCAGAAATTGCTGATCTCCTGGGATTTTCACATGTAAGAGTTGAGTTTACAGAGAATGGTGTAGAACAATAAAACATCCCAGCACATGGGAGTTCTGTGGGTGAAATCACTTTGTTAATGAGAGAGGTTAGAGGAAAATGACCAGGAAGGTTCAAGCTGAGAGGAAGGCAACAGTAACTCGAATAACCATAACAACCGAGGTGTGCAGAAGAGAATCTCAAAATGCACAGCCTGTTGAACATTGACGTGAATGGGCCACTGCAGAAGGCCATATACCCACACACAATATCCTCTCCAGATTTCCCTAACCGCCTGCTTTATTACTAAAATAGTTTCAAGAGCAATTGCACTAAGTTCATTGTTAGCCATTGGTTCACACTCCAGTTAACTTCATTTATTCCCAATCCGTTTCTGCCCTTCTTTAGACTACCCAACACTCTTCCTTTCTGTTTCAATATGATATTCCCCTGGTTAAGATCATAAGACACTGGAGAAAAATTAGGCCATCCAGTCTGTTCCGGCATTTCATCATGGCTGATTTATTATCCCTCTCAACCCAATTTTTCTGCCTTCTACCTTTAATGGTCTTAACAATCAAGAACACATCAAACCTCCGCTTTAAATATACCCAATGACTTGGCTTCCACAGCAATGAATTGCATAGGCTCACCACCCTCTAGCTAAAGATACTCCTCCTTATCTCCAGTCTAAAGGGATGTTCTATTCTGAGGCTGTGCCCTCTTGGTCTTAACCTCCCCCAATATAGACGTCTCTTCTTGGCCTTTCAATATTCCATAGGTTTCAATGAGGTTGTCGCTCTTTCTTCTGAACTTGAGTGATGCACCATCAATAACTCTAGGAGACTGGAAGTGAACGATAGGCTTTTATTAACAGCGAAAAGGGAGCATGACATCGCGAAGACTGAGGGAGGAGCAGTGCCCCAATCGCCTTTATCCAGGGGTCTGTGGGAGGAGCCACAGGAGCAGTTAGCAGAGGGGCGTGTCCAGGTATACATAGAGTGAAGCAGACCCAGAGCCATCAAACCCTGTCGATACGTTAACCCTTTCATTCCTGGGGTCATTCTCCAATGCCAACACATCCTTTCTTCGATCAGGATCACACGTGCTCACAATACTCTAGATGTGACTCATAAAGCCTGATTACATCCCTGATTAGTGGCTAATCAACCGACGGCTTTTCTGAGGTTAGTTGGAACAGCCAGGGGTGCTTATCCCCGAATACTTCGAACAAAATCGTAATTCTTCAGCACGGTACCATTGTGGCACACCTGGTGGACAGTCACGGTATTGCAGCAGCCCCGCAATACCGGAAAGTGGAAACATTTTAAATCCGGAGGAATCGCTGGTCAAGATGGCTTCGAAAGATCAAATCGACAGTTTAACCGAGGACGTAATTTGCCCCATTTGCCTGGATTTCTTCAGCAATCCGGTGATACTGGAGTGTGGACACAACTTCTGTCGCTCCTGTATCACACTATATTGGGAAAGTACGGAGAGGGACACTTGTCCGGAATGTAGAGCTAAGTTTGCAGACACCAGTGTCAGGGTCAACTGGGCTTTGGGGAGTCTCTCCGAGAAAGCACGAAAGCTAAACCTGAATCCAAAAGAGAAGAAAAGTAAACTTCACTGCGAGGAACATGAGGAAGAATTAAAGCTGTTTTGTGAAACTGACAAGAAACTGATCTGTGTTATTTGTGTGGCTTCGCGAGAACACAGAGAGCACCGCTTCCTGCCGATTAAAGAGGCCGTTGAAATCTGTAAGGTAAAATAAATCAAGATTGATCACCGTATTACTCGTTATTTTGTTCTAACAACCCCACTCCTAGTTACATTTTTCTCAAACTTAATCCTAGGATCAGATGAAATCCTTTTTACAATCTCTCACAAAAAGGAAATCAGCAATGGAGGAATTAGAGCAGCAACAGACGGAGAAGATTTCTGACACTCGGGTGAGGTCTCGGGTTTTAATTTTATAATCTTGTGTAACTGTGTCCCCTTTCCACAGTCGATAATATTAGCCTTTAACTTTTATTTGACAGAAACAGTCGCACATCCTTCAGTCCCACATCACATCCCTGTTTGCTGAACTGCGCCGGATTCTCACCGAGAAAGAGCAGCGCTTACTCCGAGATCTCAGGGACGAAGAGGAGAGGCTTCTGAATACTATGGAGAAAAATCTTCGCCAGATTCAAGAGAATTTAGACTCTCTTCAGGCGGAGCAATCATATGTGAAGGGATGGATAGACCAAGAAGACAGTATGATCTTACTGAAGGTGAGAATCTGTCTGAAATGAATGCAACTTTTCTCAGAAATTAAGAGAAAAGAGTGTTGGAGCAAGTCAGCTGCTGATGCAGTATGTGTGGGGAAAATTAACAGTGTTGGTTTTGGCTCGAGACTTGGCAGCAGTGCCTCCATCGGTTTCCTTTCAATACGCCGTGTAGGGATCTAGTGTGAGGGGCTTGTGTCATAGAAAACTGCAGGTCCTTAGGCCCATCTAGTCTGTGTTCAACAGTTTCCCTGCCTAGTTCTATTGAACCGAACTTGGATGATCATAGGCATTTGATAAGGTACTCCATGCAAGGCTTATTGAGAAAGTAAGGAGGCATGGGATCCAAGGGGACATTGTGGATCCAGAACTGGCTTGCCCACAGAAGGCAAAGTGTGGTCGCAGACGGGTCATATTCTGCAGGCAGGCCGGTGACCAGTGGTGTGCCTCGGATCTGTTCCGGGACCCCTACTTGTGATTTTTATAAGAGACCTGGATGAGGAAGTGGAGGGAAGGGTTAGTAAATTTGCTGATGACACACAGGTTGGAGGTGTTGTGGATGGGCTGTCAGAGTGACATTGATAGGATGCAAAACTGGGCTGAGAAGTGGCAGATGGAGTTCAACCCAGATAAGTGTGAAGTGGTTCATTTTGGTAGGTCAAATATGATGGTGATAGCATTAATGGTAAGACTCTTGGCAGTGTGGAGGATCAAGAGGGATCTTGGGGCTGAGTCCACAGGACACTCAAAGCTGCTACACAGGTTGACTCTGTGGTTAAGAAGGCGTACAGTGCATTGACCTTCATCAATCATGTGATTGAGATTAGGAGCTGAGATGTAATGTTGCAGCTTTATAGGACCCTGGTCAGACCCTACTTGGGGTACTGTGCTCATTTTTGGTCGCCTCACTACAGGAAGGATGTGGAAGCCATAGAAAGAGTGCAGAGGAGATTTACAAGGATTTTGCCTAGATTGGGGAGCATGCCGTATGAAAATAGGTTAAGTGAATTCGACCTTTTCTCCTTGGAGAGACGGAAGATAAGAGGTGACCTGATAGAGGTGTATAAGACAATGAAAGTCATTGATCGTGTGGATTCTCAGAGGGTTTTTCCCAGGGCTGAAATGGTTAGCATGAGAGGGCATAGTTTTAAGGTGCTTGGAAGTAAGTACAGAGGAGATGTCAGGGGTAAGTTTTTTATGCAGAGTGGTGAGTGCGTGGAATGGGCTGCCAGCAGCGGTGGTGGAGGTGGAAACGATAGGGTCTTTTAAGAGTCTCCTGGATAGGTACATGGAGCTTAGAAAAATAGAGGGCTATGGGTAAAGCCTAAGTAGTTCTAAGGTAGGGACATGTTTGACACAGCTTTGTGGGACGAAGGGCCTGTATTGTGCTGTAGGTTTTCTATGTTTCTATAACTCTCCCATAAGAACTTCTCTTAAATGTTGCCATCGAACCCACATCCTCCACTTGTGTTGGCAGCTCAGTGTCCACCGGCACTGCACTCGGAGGGGGGTGGTTGCCCTTCATCTTCCCTTGGCCACTTGGCCTTTCACCCCTAGGTCGGTTCTCTCCCAACTTCAGTGGAAAATGCCTACTTACGTTTACAGTGTCTCTACCCCTCTGTCCATAAACTAATTTGGCAGGGGGATGGGGACCAGATTGATAGAATTGAGGGTGGGACAATTGTTATACAAGTAGATGCGGTGTGTAGTGAGAATGTGAGGGAAAAGACAGGTAGATGATAGGGGTAAATTGCCGTCATTGGGACGAGGTGAAGAGTAACATGAGGGCAAAATGAAAGAGTGATGAATACAGGACTGAAGGTGTTAGAGAGTCATAGAAAAGTACAAGCAAGGAAAATGGCCCTTTAGCCCAGTCTCATAATACAACCCCCACCCAGGTATTCCTTAAGCATTAATCACAATCGACATTGATAATAGATTGCTAATTAATATTAGGCAGCTAGACGTGTTGATGTCACGAACATGAACAACACACGAAAACGATGCACTCAGATTTGCTTTACCATTTCATTGAATCGTGGAAGATTACAGAACAGAAGCATCTGTTCTGAAATTTGGCCCATCTAGTCTGTGGAAGCTTTAAATCTGCCCAGTCTCATCGACCTGCATCTGGAAATGTAGCCAACTGTACCCCTCCCGTCCATGTGCCTATCAAAACTTAAATATTGAAATTGTAAATCCCATTCACCACATCCACTGGTAACTCGTTCCGCTTTCTTAGTGAAGGAGTTTCTCCTTTCACCCTTGACCCATGACCTCTAGTTGTAGTCACACCCAAATGCAGAGGAAAAAGCCTGCTTGCATTTGCCCTATCTATACCCCTCATAATTCTATATACCTCTATGAAATTGCCCCTGAATCTTCTACGTTCCAGGGAATAAAGTTGTAACCTATTCAGTCATTCCTCATAACTCCAGTTCTCCAGACTGGATGACGTCTTTGTAAATTTTCTCTGTACTCTTTCAACCTTATTTACATCTTTCCTGTAGGTAGATGGCCAAAACTGCACCCAATTAGACCAATTAGACCTCATCAATGACTTAACAACTTCAACATAATATTCATCTCCTCAATATTTTGATTTATGAAGGCCAATGTGCCAAAAGCTTTTTTTATGACCCTATCTACCTGTGGTGAATTATGGGCCTGTGTTCTCAGATCCCTTTGTTCTACCTTACTGCACAGCACCCCGCCCCTCACTGTGCATGAACCTGATTTGTCCTGCCAAAGTTCAACACTGTACACATGTCTGCATTAAATTCGATTTTTCAGCCCAGTTCTTCCATCTGATCCAGATCTGGCTACGTGCTTTGATAGTCTTCCTTGCTGTCCTTGACATCCCCAGTCTTGGTTTTATCCACAAATTTGCTAATACAGTTAATCACATTATCATCCAGATTGTTGATAAAGATGACAAATGACTGTTACGTACCCCGTAACTGGGTGTCAGACCAGCCGAGAAAGAAGTTTCCGTTGGAGTCTGGTGGTACTATATTTAAAGGTGTTTATTCATAAAAATAAGCAAAACCATATCAATAATGTAAATATACTTATAACACAAGGTAGCAGTAATAAACCTAAAAGTGTAGGAATAATAATAATGAGCAATAATAAACAAGCTCTATCGATGTCTAGGGTTAAATGAATTGCCATAGAATTTAAAGTTCAGTTCAGTTCATGAGTGCTGAGGTAGTTATGCTTGTTGAGTTGTAATCGTTGGAGAGAGAGAGAGAGAGAGAGAGAGAGAGAGAGTGAGATGTAACAGCTACAACAGCCAAACCTTCCTTTGCTTTCTTAATCCGTCGTATCATGGTGGTCATTCAGTTATGACCCCTCTGGTCTTGCAGCCAGACCGTTCTTCTGTGGTGGACTCGTCACTCTGGCGTGAGTGGACACACACACACACAAGTCCCCACCGGCCCTGCTGTAACACTGTGAGTTTTACTGACCGATCTCCTGGTTCGGTCTCTGAAGGCCCCACCTTTCTTGTGGGTTCCAACACTCAATCAGTGTCCACTGGTGGGTCTGGAGGGTGTCTCTCCAGACCTGTCTTTTATCCCTTCCAACGGGGACTCAGCTATCCATCAATTCTGAATGACTGTCCATCAAATCAGGCCACTCCTTCAGTCCACTGAGGAATGTTATTGAGCAAACTATTGTCCTTGCAGTGAAACAGTAAATAATTCAAAAGGAGTCACAAAGCAGTTAATCAGCAGTCTCCCTCTCTCTCTTATCTGTCGCAGATGTTCTTGCCGGTTTTTCGTCTCTTTCTCATGATCAGCATAGCAATAGAGATAGTTCATGGTTCTCGGGGGGGGGGGGATGGTTAACTATTTACCCCATTGTCCATCAGGTCTGTTCATCACTCATAACATAACAATGAACCCAGCACTGATCCCTGTGGCACTACAGGCCAGCCTCCCAAGTGGGACCTTGTCAAATGCCTTGCTGAAGTCCATGCTTTGCCTTCCTGGGGACCTCTTTGAAAAACTCTGAGGTTGTTTAGACACAGACGACCATGCACATAGCCATGCTGACAATCCACAATCTGTCCTTGCCCATCCCAATATTCATCTATCCAGTCTCTTAGAAGACCTTTCAATAACTTTCCCAATACTGATGTCAGGGTCACTGGCCAATGGTTTCCTGGTTTATTCTTAGAGCCTTTCTTAAACAGCAGAACAACATTAGCTATCCTCCAATAATCTGGTACCTCACCTGTTGCTAAGGATGATTTAAGTATCTCTGCTAGGGCCACAACAATTTCGGCACTGGCCTCCCACAGGGTCTGAGAGAACATGTTGTAAGGCTCTGGGGATTTATCCACCTTGCTGTGCCTCAAAACAGCAAACACCTGCTCCTCAGTAATCTGTGTTGGGTCTATGAATGCTGTGTTGCCTTGCTTCTATAGAATTGTGTGTATCTGCCAAGTAAATACTGAGGCAAAAAAGATGCATTTAAGATTTCCCCAATCTCGTTTGGCTCCACACATAGAGTAACATCCAGCGGACCAATTTTGTCCCTTGCAGTCCTTTTGCCCTTAACTTATTGGCAGAAGCCTTTAGGTTTGACTCCGAGAGCAACCTCATTGCTTCTTTTAGCCCAGTTGGTTTCTTTCTCAAGTGTTCTTTTGCAATACCTGCTATCCACCTCCCTTTTGTTCCTCAACCAGGACCTCAATATCTCTCAAAAACCGTTTCCAAAACCTATCGTCCTTTCATTCTGACAGCACATAAAATATTCTCAAAAATTCACTTTTGAAGGTCTCCCAGTTACCAAGCACACCTTTGCCAGGAAACAGCCTGTCCCAATACACACTTGTCAGATCCTTTCTGATACCTTTCTCCAATTTGGAATATCAACACGAGAACCAGACCTTACCCATTTTCATAATTATCTTGGAACTAACAGCATTATGATTCCTAGATGCAAAATGTTTCCTTACTCAATATTCAGTCACTTGCTCTGTCTTATTTCCTAGTAGGAGATCAAGTATCGTACACTCTGTCTATGGGACTTCTATGTACTGATTAAAGAAACTTTCCTGAATACATTTTACAAACTATCCCAACTAGTCCAAGTCAATACGTGAAAAGTTAAAATCGCCTACTATTACACCCTTATGTTTCTTGCAACAGTCTGCGATCTCTCTACAAATTTGTTCCTCCAAATCCTGCGGGCTGTTGGGTGGTCCATAATATAGCCTTATTAATGTGGCCATACCCTCATTTCCACCCACAAATCCTCACTAGACAACTTCTGTAGTCTGTCTTTCGTGACGAGGCATTGCTGTGACATTTTCCCTGACTAGTACGCCACCCTTCCTCCTTTAATCTCCTCCGCTGTATCACACCTAAAACAACAGAACCCCAGAATATAGAGGTGCCAGTCCTGGAACCAAGTCTCGCTATTTCGGCTGTTACGAACCCCGTAACTGGGTCACTTACCAGCAAATATAGAGAGGTCCGTTGAAGTCTGATGGTACTATTTTTAACAGTATTTATTAGTAAAAATACACAAAAATAATATCAATGCAACCATATAGATAATATACGTCGTCAATACTAAATCTAAAAGTGCGGGTATACTAATAATCAATAAGAATTAAGCTCTTTCGTTGTCTAGGGGATAATGTATTGTCCGATGGAAATATAAAAGTCACTCAGTTCATTCAGGCTGCAGCCTTTGGTTGGAGTCAAGAGAGATTTTTAGAAACTTGCCAGCTTTTCCTTTTAATGATTTCGAACCTTCGAGAGTTCCGTTGGTGTGGCCTCTTCTTTAGCTAAAGCCGTTCTTCCGTGGCAGGCCCACCAATTCCCAGGCAAGGGAAAAGGATGCACACGAGCCCCCCCACCGGCTGTCGCTATAAAACGCTGTCACGGGATTTCTAGCGTTTCTCCTGGTGCGTCTAAAGGGGTGTTTCCCCAGACCCTCTTTTATCCTGACTCACGTGGTCTCAGATGTCAGTCAGGTTGGGATGATGCAATCCCTCAACCAGACCACTCTGGTCACCCCAAGGGCTTCAATGAACAGTACAGTACTCATACACAATTCCGTCTCCAAGAGACAATAGCCGTTATCAATGGTTCCGCCTTGCTGAGGCCAGGACACATTCCAAACCCTGTGTATTCTGGACATCTCTCTCCCATTTCCTGGGTCCCAGACCTGAATTAATAGCGATCTTGCGATTCTCAAAAAGGAGGGGGCTACTTTGTACCCTTCGGCCCCTCAGAGTTGTGGCACATTCATAACACCGCAGTATCCTAATTCCAGGTGTTGATTCGTGCCCTGCTCTCATCTACCTTTCCTACGATACTTCTTGCATTGAAATCTATGTGACTCAGAACATTAGTCCCACCATACTCAACCGTTTGATTCCTGACTGTGCCTGAGGTCTTAACAACGTCTGTCTCCACACCTACTGTATCAGTTCTGGCACGCAGGTTCCCATTCCCCGACAACTCTAAATTACTCTCCCCCATGCAGCACTAGCAGGAATGAATGCAGTATACATATTAAGGTAGATGATCTTGCAGCGTAGTAGAGATTGGCAGATACAACATTGAGGGCATCACTGAATCGTTATTGAAAAGGCATCACAGTAGTGCAATGTTGTTCTAGCACGGGGCATTCTGCAGTTCGAACGGCAATTCTGCACTGTCTGTAAGGAGCCTGTATGCCCTCTTTGTCGAGTATGTTGGTTTTCTCCGGTGTCCTCTGGTTTCCTCCCATAATCCAAAGACATACCGGGTAAATTGTCCCGTGATTACGATAGGGTTAATCGGGTTTGTCAGGAGTTGCTGGAGCAGTGTGACTGGATGGGCCGGAATAGGCTACTCCGCACGGTCTCACTAAACAAAATACATAAAAAATTGTACCTGAGAGCTCCACGTCCAACAATACAGAATGTAATGAAGAATGCAGATAGGCAGAGGGGTGGGGTGGTTCGGTTAGAAAAAAATGACATCAAATACTTAGTAAGAGTATTATATACTCTTAGTAAGAGTATAGGACTGGAAGATGGAGAATCCTTGTATGTTGAGCTAAGAAACTGCAAGGGTAAAAAGACCCTGATGGGTGTTATATTCGGGCCCTCGAACTGTAACCCAGATGTGGGGTACAAATTGCAACGGGAGGTCGAAAAAGAATGCAAAATTCTCAATGTTATGATGGTCATGGGGCATTTCAAAATGCAGGTGGGTTTGGAAAAACCGGTTGGTGCAGTATCTCAGGAGTGGGAATTTGTAGCATTTAGAGCAGCTCGTGGTTGAGCCCTCTAGGGTCAAGGCAATTCTGGACTGGGTGTTGTCCAGAATTTGATTGGGGAGCTTAGGGTAAAGGAACCAGGAAGAAGTAATGATCATACAACTATAAAATTCACCTCGCAGTTTGAGAGGGAGAAAATAAAGTCCAATGTATCAGTATTACAGGGGAGTTAAGGAAATTTCAGATGAGCTTGCCAAAGTTGATTGAAAGGGGACACTAGCATTGATTGGGCATCTTTCAAAACCAGCGGAAGGCAACTAAAAAGCCATAAGGAGAGATAACATGAAATATGAAGGTAAGCTGGCCAAAAATATCAGAGTTTTTATCAGATATATAAAGAAGCGTGAGTGGATATCAGAATGCTACAAGTGACGCTGGAGAGTTAGTAATGGTGAATAAAAAAGGGTGGATGAACTTAATAACTTAAGAAGTATTTTGCGTCAGTCTTCACTGTGAAACATAGAAAACCTACAACACAATACAGGTTCTTCGGCACACAATGCTGCGCTGAACATGTACGTACTTTAGAAATTACCTTGGGTTATCCATAGCCCTCTATTTTACTGAGCCCCGTGTTCTTATCCAGGAGTCTCTTACAGGACCCTATTGTATCTCAAAGTGGAAGACACTAACAGTATGCCAGAATTTCAAGAGCACGGGGCAGGTGAGTGTATTTGCTATTACTAAGGAGAAGGTGCTTGGGAGGATGAACATAGATAAATCACCTGGACTCTACCCCAGGGTTCTGAAAGAGATAGCTGAAGAGATTGTGTCAGCAATAGTAATGATCTTACAAGAATCACTAATTCTGGAATACTTCCGGAAGACTGGAAAATTGCAAAGAGTACTCCAGCGAGGAAGGCAGAAGAAAGGAAGTGAATAGGCCTGTTAGCCTGACTGCCGTGATTGGAAAGATGTTGGAGTCTATTGTTGAGGGTGGGGTCTTGGGGTATTGGGAGACACTTGATAAAGTACACATAGTTTCCAGCAGGATTTCCTTAAGGGAAAATCTTGCCTGTCGGAATTCTTTGAGGAAATAACAGACAGAATACACAAAAGAGAGTCAATGGATGTTGTTTATTTGGATTTTCAGAGGGCCTTTGTCAAGGCGCCATACGAGACGGTTTAGCAAGATAAGAGTGGATGATGTTACAGGAAAGACACTAGCATGGATGGAAGATTGGCTGACGAACAGGAAGCAAAGAGTGGGCATAAAAGGACCTTTTATGGCTGGCTGCCAGTGAATAGTGTTGGGACTGCTTCTTTTCACATTATATGTCATTGATTTGGATGGCAGAATTAATGGCTTTGTGGCTAAGTTTGTGGAAGGTATGAAGATAGGTGGAGGGCTAGGTAGTTTTCAGAAAGCAAGGAGTCTGCAGAAGACACAGATTGGGAGAATGTGCAGTGGCAGATGGTCTATAGTGTGTGGTCATGCACTTTGGTAGAAGAAATAAAGCTGTAGACTAGTTTTTAAACTGGGAGATGTTTCAAAAATCAGAGCTGCAAAGGGACTTGGGAGCCCTTGTGCAGGATTCTCTAAAGGGTAACTTGCAAGTTGCACTGGTGGTGAGGAAGGCAAACGTAGTGTAAGCATTCATTTCAAGAGGACTAGAATGTAAAAGCAAGGATGTACTGCTGAGGCTCTATAAGGCATTGCTCAGACCACACTTGGAGTATTGGGAGCAGTTTTGAGCCGCCAATCGAAGACAAGATGCGCCAGCATTGGAGAGGGCCCAAAACAGGTTCATGAGAATGATTCCGGGAATTAAAAGGTTAACATATGAGGACCATTTGAATGCTCTGGACCTGTACTCATTGGAATTTAGAAGAACAAGGTGGGATCTCATTGAAACATCGAATATTGAAAGGCCTTGATAGAGCAGTTGATGAGGCTATAGTGGGTGTGTCTAGGACCGAGGGCTGAGCCTCAGAATATAGGGATAGTCATTTAGAACGGAGATGAGGAGGAATTTCTTTAGGCAGAGGGTGTTGAATCAGTGTAATTCATTGCTGCAGATGGCTTTGGAGGCCAATGTTCACTCTAATTTGTAATGACCAGTGTGCAGAAAATCCTGTGCTGTGCAATTTTTCCCCAGTGATAACATGCACACTGAATAATTCCTTTAATAAAAATAGTATAAATAAGCCAGCTCTTAAATTTGAAGACGAATCATTGCACACTCCACATTGTCAACACCATTTGCATCAGAAACCAGTAAAGGAAATGGGATTGTGTATGAAAGTGGAACTTTGCTGACATGCCAACAATGTAGAGGGCGACAACTTTTTGTCCGCAGTTTAAATTCCTTTGTGCACTCGTAGCAAAAGATGTGTGCACGTGCACCTTGGAGGGAACATTGGTGGAGGCCAAGTCTTTGAGTATATTTAAAGCAGAGGCAGAAATTGGTTCTTGATTAGTCAGGGCATCAAAGGTTACAGGGAGAAGGAACAAGAATACGGTTGAGAGGGATAAGAATTCAGCCAAGATGGAGTGATGGAAAAGATGTTAATGGGTGAATGGCCTAATTCTGCTCCTGCATCGTAAGGTCTATCACAGAGGTCGCCAACCACCAGGAGCAAGGCACATGCTACCGGGCCGCGAGGAAACGATGTGAAACAATGTGAGTCAGCTGCACCTTTCCTCATTCCCTGTCATGCCCACTGTTGAACTTGAACTCACGCGAGGTCATCAGTCGCCTAAACGCAGTGATACCCTAGCGCCGGGGATCAGTGGTTGGCTTTTGGTAACCGGCGGCCTTGCACGGCCGGCGAGAAGTGCCGTTGCTACTGGCCTGGGGCGCGGACAGATGGGCGCAGCCTCTAAACCTGTTTTGCACACTGAATGTTCGTGGGGAACCCGGTGCTAAAATATTTGCAGATGACCTAATTCGGGCTCAGCGTTTCATAAGTAGCAGAGCAGCTACCTCGCTGCGATCTACTGATAGTCATCTCTCGAGACAAACTTTTGTCGGCTGATAGATCCTACCTACCTACAGGGGGGATGGGCGCGCGCCCTGTCGCACTCCTCGCTCGGTCGGTCGCACTCTCTGGACTTCAACCGCCATGGCCCCGATATGGGAACCTCTGTTCCTTACTTTGTCCTCTCACTGGTGCGTTGCAATGATTTTATATGTTCATACGAGGAAAATATTCGCTGTGTGTTTAATATCCAAACGTTACTTAAAATGTTATGATGCTGTTGACTTATAAGTGAGTTATAATTGACGTCACTATATTCATGCGAGGAAAATATGCGCTGTGTTTAATATTAAATTCGTTAGAAAAATCCTTTTAGAAACAAAATTGAGTGTATTAGCCACTTATAGTTGACTTATCACCTATATTCCGGTCGTGATTAACACCCCAACCTGTTGGCCGGTCCACAAAAATATTGTAAATATTAAACCGGTCCACGGTGCAAAAAAGGTTGGTGACCCCTGGCCTATCAAATATCCCCTCATCTCCTACACTCCAGGGATTAAACCTATTCACCCTTTCTCTATGACTCACGTCATCCTTGTAAATTTTCTCTATAGCTCTTCAATCTTATTGTTATCTTTCCTGTAAGTAGGTGACGAAAACATCACACCATACTCTAAATTTGGCCTAACCAAAGTCTTGTAGAAGATCAGTATAACATCCCAAATCCTATACTTACTACTTCGATTTACGAAGGCCATTGTGGTAAAAGCTATCTTTACTAGTCAATGTACCGGTGACAGTGCTTTCGAGGAATTCTGGCTCATGATCCCTCTGCTCAGTACTCTACTCACTGAACTTCCTCAGCTCACCATGTACTCCTGCTGAACTCACACTAGTCTGCATTAAATTCCATCTGCCATTTTTCCATGTGTTCCAGGTTCTGCTGAAGGCCCTGACCGTCTTCCTTGCTGTCCAATACGTCACCATCCCTAGTGTCATCTGTACTGGTGCTTTTGAAAGAATTCTGCTTTCCCAGTAGAATATCTTCCCCAAAATCCACCTTCTCAAATCCATTCATGGTTTAGCCTCCTCCCTCTGACCAACATTGACATTGTATGCAAGCAACATCAACAGCCTGTTCAGATTTCCCTGGCAGGTAATTTCCCTCAGAAATGGCACGATTGTCATCAAAGTTCCTCCCCTTACTCCCTCTTCAGGAATACCTAGTTGGTATATGTCTGAAGAACAGTGAGGGTTCAGAATTATAGCACAAGGTAATTATTTGGCTTAAGCACTGCTGTCAGAATGTATGGTTAATCAACTGACATTTATGCTGTTATATATTTCAGGAAGAATTTAATTGGATGAATAGGTGAGATATTATCTTTACTGAAACACTACATTATTAAGAACATAGCTCAGATAATCCTTAACGTTGAATTTGATCTATACTGAATGTTTATTCTGTGCAGGATTAGCGATGACGATTCTACATTGTCAGTAGCAGACAATGTCCTTGATGCTGGAAAATTTGACAATCCCTATTTGTTGATTGAGCTGTTGCGTGAAAAGTTAGACAGCATAAAGCGAGGTAAGACGTAAACTCGTTTCTTCTCAGATGCATTTGAGATATTTAATTGTTACTTGATGAAAAGAACATACTTAATAATGGTGTGAGAGGGAAGTGGCCCAAAGTGTCCAGCCATGCACTGTATCGAGAACTTTCTCATCTCATCCTCCAGTTTGTAACAGCTCATGCTTGTCCGGATTCAGCTCCATTTGTCATTTCTCCACCTCATTCCCAGTGGGTCTACACCTGGTATTCATTGACACCCCTCCACCACTATCTACAAAACGGTCGTATTCTTCTGTTTTCTCCAGACTTAGAAATATCCTACATTTCTGACAAAATTCTTTAGATATAATTTCTATTATATTAAATACTATCTATAAATTATACCTATATATAGGTATAATGAATGAATAAATTACACACACACACGCATGCACCAACACACAAACTTAAGGCATGAGCCCCACACAAAGCCATGCTGAACACATCTATGACTACTGTGACCGTGAATCCATAGTGATCTTTTCCTAATAATCGTTCCTGCTCCTGGCACTACGCTGATCCCCAGTGAATGACTAATTCTTTGTTTTCTCTCTCTCCCCCACCTCCTGCACACCCTGCTGCTAGTCCCTGTCACCCTGGATGTGAAAACAGCGTCTCAGGAACTTGACGTGTCTAAGGATCGGAAGTGTGTCAGACTCTATCCGTCCGCGGCGGTGCACGGATTGGCCAAGCACTTACTGGGCCTTTTGGACACTGGGATGCGGTTCACTGTCCAGCCGTGTACGCTGGGATCAGAGGGATTCACATCTGGGAGACATTACTGGGAGGTGGAGGTGGCAGGGAATCGGAGATGGAGGCTGGGAATCGCCGCGGAGTCTGTGGAGAGGAAGAAAGAAGTCAAACTGAAACCGAAAACTGGTTTCTGGGCCATTGGTCGAAGTGTTGACAGTTTTTATGCATTCACCTCCCCTCGATCCTCTCTCCCTGCCGATCGCATCCCCAGGAGGGTGGGAGTTTATCTCAGTTACGAGTCCGGGACAGTTTCATTTTACAACGCGGAGACCAAGTCCCACCTCCACACCTTCACTGGGAATAAATTCATGGAGAAACTTTATCCTTTCTTCAGGACACGGGATGAAAAACATTGGTTGAGAATTTGCTCCAATTTTGCTCTGGATCCTTAAAATGACTTGGACCTGGGACCCAGTTGAGGAGTGGGGCACAGTGGGTTGTGGGGCAGAAACTCCGCTGACAACAGGTACTGAATGGGTCCCAGTTAATCCCTAAATTCTGCATTGTAAAAACCAACAAACCTGGAAAAAAACAGTTGGAACAATAAATAAAAAATAATTTATGCTGTAGCTCTATTAGTTTCAATATATTAACTGCGTCCGTCAATAGATCTGAAACCCTTCTGCTTGAAACAGTAACCCGTCCTGGAAACTCTGATTCTGCAGTAGTCACGTTTAACATGTCCTACTGAGTCCTCTGGGTTCACATGTCCTGAGTCATTCATTTAAGCAAGGTCGGCGTGGTGCAAGATAAAAATTGTCTCAACCCGTTCTTTGTTTCCACATCTACAGTATGCTCAAAGTTGTTGATAGGGTGTGTGGTGCGTTGGCTTTCATTAGTCAGGGATTGTGTTCAAGAGCAGCAGGGTAATGTTGCAGCTCTATAAAACTCCAGTTAGACCACCCTTATGAACCTCCCCCCGGGTTTCCTTGGGCTGCATAAGTCTGGGGATACACAGTCCGGTCCCGACAAAGCTGCGAAATCGAGACGGTTCTCCACCCCGATCCCTGGTTTGTGTGGATGCTACCCTGTTACAACTCAATGCTAAGAAACAACAGACAGGCAATTAAAGGAGTTATATTTATGAATCTTAACTAAAGGGTAAGTAAAGAAAAGAAAGAAAAACACAAAAAGGGCCCATTATAATTAAACAGTCAAATCTGCACACGTTGGAGTTCAACTCGATTTGCCATTTTGCAGCGCATTGAGTAGTTGCATTCTTAACGGCTCCCTTTTTTTATATACTTTATATCCCACTGACAGATCCTTTTTAGCTTTGATGATTTATCACTTCTACTGAAGGATTTATTACTTTTACTGAAGGACTTACGATCTAATTACAATGGCTGACAAAAGTCATTTAGGTATTGAACTGAGAAGCATCAAGACTTTTCCTGAAATGGAACAAACTAAGAAGGCGGAGGAACCTGTTACTTAAGCAGAAATATTTTCTTCAATACAAGACATGAAGTCAGAATTTGGGTAGCTTAATATCAAGATTGATCAGCTGACCAGCTCAAACAGGAAGCTTGGAAAAGCTATCTCTATGGTTCAAGTTTCTCTGAAAAATCTGGACTGTCAACTTCAAACACTTCAGCAGACTACAACCCAAATTGAGAATGAACATGATCAATTCAAGCAAACTATTAAAGATCAAGGAATGAAGATACCTTCGATGGAAAAGAAAATCAATGGTTACCTCGGAACTATCTAAAACGAAGAAAAAAAATGGTTGATTTAGATAGTAGAGGGCTTCGGAGGAATTTGCATATTCTAGGACTGCCTGAAAATACTGAAACTGGCGAAGAGTTAAAATTCTTCTCAGATATGTTGTACACACTTTTTAGTGAGACCCTGGAAGCTAGCCCTTTAATTGACAGAGTCTGTAGAATTCTATTTTCTTGGCGTTCACCTGAATTACATCTTCGACCAATTGTGCTTTCTCTGCATTATTATACAACCAAGGAAGCCATACTTCGAGAAGCCAGAAAAAAACAAAAGTTAATCTTTAATTCAACAGAGATTCGTATAATCGAAGACTATCCTCCTGTAATCTTTGCCAAAAGAAGGAAATACCGAGAAGTCATGAGAGAAATCTATAAGTTAGATTTATACCCTTCCCTTCGCAACCCAGCAAGGTTGATAATTCATCCTGAAAAGTCTCTATCATTGAGAATTTACTCTCCCCAGGAGGGATGGGAGTACATTAAAAATCTTAAAGTTAAGCCTACTGAATAAAATCTGAAAGTTAACCCGATTACTCAATAGGTAATTCTGAAGTATTTTGTTGTTTGAGATGTTTATGGATGTTGTGAGTTAAGTTTTTTAAGTCTCTGGTATGGGACGTGGCGGACTAAACCTTTTTTTAACCTATTAATGTTCAGTATATGCATAACTGTTTTGTAGGGAACTTTTATAGTATAATCTAATGGTCCGTACAGGACCTGGCGTGTATTAATCTTTTTATTTCTTTTAGTTGTTTTAATATTAACATAGGTTTAGGTTTATTATATAAATACACTCATTTATTTTTTTTTGAGAGAAAGAATTCTGTCTGTAATATTATTTGCTTGGATTTATTCTTTTTTGAATATGTGATTAAGATACCTTAGTTGATTTTAAGATGGCCATTGCTGATTATGTTTTTATTACTGTTAGACATAACATGGTAGTAGTTGAACATTGTGCTTTTTATTATGGCTATTTTACGTCGGATTTTTCCTTTAACTTAATACGTAGCTGCAAGATGGAGAATAGGGTCAAGGGTTATTAGTTTAGCATGTAGCCACCCTATCGGATCCATAATTCTTATCTTTTGGGAGGCGGGAGAGGGAGGGGTCTATTAGAGTAGGTTTTTTTCTTGATTGGGCAGTTCTTTTGATGGAGTTTTTTTTCTCGTAAATGCGTCTGGTTGTACCCGCGCCTTTTGGTTTAATCTGTACTTGCATAACATTTCTTTGCTATAATATTAAATTCAATTCTAAACATGGATGTTAATAAAACTAATATAATATCTTGGAATTTGAATGGTGTCAATCACCCCGTTAAGCGTAAAAAGATTTTTAAGAAATTAAAAACACAACGCAGATGTTATTTTTGCGCAAGAAAATCTTATACGGAAACAGGATGAGGACAGATTTTTCCAAGTTTGGAAAGGACCGTTGTACCATTCACTGTTGGATAGTAAGATAAGAGGCATTTCTATCTTTCTTAGCCCCGATATCCCTTTTGTACACTTTAATACTTACTACTGATTCGATTGGAAGATATTTAATTGTTACTGGTTTATTATGCGAGCAAAAGGTAGCTCTGATGTGTGTATACGCACCTAATATAGATAATTCTGAATTTTTTAAGGAACATTTTTCTGAGCTACCGAATTTGAATGAATATAAGTTGATCATGGGTGGTGACTTCAATTGTTGTTTAAATCCGGCGATCAACAGGTCATCTGTCGCTTCCTAATAAAGCGGTGGCCTGTATTAATTCTTCTTTATTAGAATATGGCCTGGTCGATATCTGGAGATATAAACACCCCAATGATAAAGATTTCTCTTTTTTTCTCACATGCTCATCATAAGTATTCTCGAATTGATTATTTTTTTAGATACACGTCTGTTAAACTCCGTTGTTGAATGTGCGTATGACATCATTGCGCTTTCAGATCACGCGCCTTTAAAGTTAACCCTTAAGCTTTCGGATAGCTTTTTGAAAATGGCACAGTGGAGACTGAATCCCGTATTGTTACAGGATCCAGATTTTGTTAATTTTATTAAGGAGAAAGTTTCTATATTTTTTGAATTTAACACAACTGAAGGAATGTCAAACCTGGTTATATGGGACATGTTGAAAATTTTTCTTAGGGAACAGATAATCTCATATTCAGCAGCCTTGAGAAAGAAAACTAAAGCAGAATTGTCAATGCTTATTAATAAAATTAAACAGATAGATAAAGCGTATTCAGTTAAACCTACTGAGGACCTATATAAAGAAAGGGTCGAACTTCAATCACAGTATGATTTGCTTCTGACCTTTCCCATTGCACAGCAAATTTTTAAATCCAAAAGTTTATTTTATATACATGGGGAAAAATCTGCTAAGCTTTTGGCGGGTCAGCTAAAGGCCGGGATGGTCAGAAGACCATCGTAGACCAGATAGAATTGAAACTTTAGATCGTTACAAAATTAATAAGATATTTATGGAATTCTATTCTAATCTTTATAAATCTGAATTCTCTGATAATACTATTACTATGAATAGATTTTTGCAAAGGTTAAATATACCTCAAATTTCGACTCAAAATGTTGATATATTAAACAAGAGGAGATAGCCAAGGCTATATCCTCTATGCAATTAGGGAAAGTTCTGGGACCTGATGGTTATACAATAGAATTTTACAAGACTTTTCATGAAATGCTTATACCATATCTTCATCAAATATTTACTGATTCTATATCCTCTGGGAACCTCCCAAAAACTTTTTATGAGGCATTAATTTCATTGATTCTTAAAAAAAGAAAAGACCCACTGGAATGTGCATCCTGTAGACCTATTTCTTTATTGAATGTAGATTTTAAAATTTTCTCCAAGATTCTAGCTAATAGACTTGAGAATATTTTGACTAATGTTATCTCAAATGATCAAACAGGATTTATTAAAAATAGGTACTCACATTTTAATATTAGAAGATTGTTAGATATCATTTATTCCCCCTCAGTCAAAGAATCCGAATATATTGTATCTCTGGATGCAGAGGAAGCCTTTGATAGGGTGGAGTGGCCTTATTTATTTCAGGTTTTGAAGAGGTTTAATTTTGACCCGGGATTTATTTCCCGGATTAAATTGATTTACCATAATCCGGTGGCTACGGTTATAACTAACAATCAAAAGTCTCCTTATTTTAGATTATATAGAGGAAACCGCCAGGGATGTCCTCTTAGTCCTTTATTATTTCATTTGGTTTTAGAACCACTTGCTATCACTCTCAGGGATTCTAATTCTGTGCAGGGTATTAAGAGAGGGGATAAATTACATAAGGTTTCGTTATATGTGGATGATTAGTTTACATTTCAGACCCTAGGAAATCTATTCCTTTTATGCTATCGATATTTATGGAATTTAGTAATTTTCTCTGGATATAAACTTAATTTACATAAAAGTGAATTATTTCCTATTAATAATTATTATGATTATTATGATCAAATACCTTTTAGTATTGCTAAAAACTATTTCACTTAACTCAGTATCAAAATTACTAAAAATTTTAAGGACCTATAAGTATAATTTCTCTCCTCTAATTGAGTATACTCAACAAGTGATTTCTATCTTGATGTCATTGATAGGTCGAATTAATGCTATAAAAATGGTTATTTACCTAAATTTTTATATATATTTCAAGCAGTTCCTTCTTTTGTTCCAAAAACATTTTTTGATAAAATAGACTATGATTTTGTCTTATGCTTGGAATAACAAAAGCTCTAGAGTGATTAAACTTTTATTGCAAAAATCGAAAAAAAAGATAGAGGACTGGCCCTACCAAACTTTAGATTTTATTATTGGGCAATCAATATTCATTATGTTACTTTTTGGATGTATGATATAAATAACCAGGATCACCCTCCATGGTTGCATTTGGAGGAAGATTCAATAATGGGGTATTCTTTAGCTTCTTTATTAGGAGCTCCCCTTCTGTTTTCGTTCTCCAGAATAGGTAGACAAGCTGTCAATCCTATCGTTAAACATTCTTTAAAAATCTGGTTTCAGTTTCGTAGATTTTTTGAATTAAATAATTTTTAACTCTCTAGTAATATTTATTCTAATTTTTTTTAAATCATCAACTCTGGATAAGGCTTTTTTAATATGGAAAACTAAGGGAATAAAAACTTTTAGATTTGTTCTTACAGGATTGTTTAATGTCTTTCACGGTTAATGGATTAATATGATATCTCAAACACATTTTTTTAGATACTTACAGGTCAGGAATTTTTTACGTGATTTTTTACCGAATTACCCCTCGGCCTGCTCTTTAAATTCAGCTTATGCTATTTTTCAGCTTAAACCATTTCAAAAACGATTAATAGCTATTATTTATAAACAGTTAATGAATGCTCGCATGTCGCCTAATGATAAGGTTCAATGCACCTGGGAAATAGAACTTCAACATTCATTTTCAGATGATCAATGGAGTAAAATTTATTATCTAGTTAATAATTCATCTATCTGTGCATGTCATTCCTTAATTCAATTTAAGATAGTACATAGGGCCCACATGTCTAAAGATAAATTGGTGCATATATTTCCTAACATAAGCCCTATTTGTGACAGATGTAACGTAGAGGTGGCTACTCTATCTCACTAGTTTTGGTCTTGTGTAAGCGTAGATGGTTTTTGGAGGGATGTGTCTGGAAAACTATCTAAAGTTGTAGATGTGGATATTTAACCCAATTCACTTACGGCAATTTTTGGGATTATTCCCAAGGAAGTAGGTAGGGTATCTGCTTCCACTCAACATGTGACAGCCTTTTCAACTTTACTGGCCAGGAGAGCTATCTTGTTATACTGGAAAGAATCTAATCTGCCTACTGTTTTCTATTGGCTCTCCTCCATTATGTCATGTCTAAGCTTGGAAAAAATTAGAAGCCAGACGTTTGACACATTTTTAAATTTTGAGCAAGTCTGGCGACCCTTTATTCAATATTTTCACATGATTCTATTTATTTATTTATTTATTTATTTATTTATTTACTTACTTATTTTTCTTTATTCTCTTTGGGGAAAATCCTGATCCGTGAAGGTTTGGTGGTGACTGGAAGGATATTTTTTCTCCTTTTCTTCTAATTTTATCCTCAAATGGATTTTCCTTCATATAAATAAAATTTTCCAATTTTTTTTTATACGATTTGTTAAGAGGGGTTCTGGTTTTTTGATTATACTGTATATGTAACAGTGCAATATTCTACCAATTTGATTTTGACACTATATACTTTTCTTTATTGCTGTGTATATGTCTTTTGTATTACCTGTTTGCTAAACTTCTCCTCTGATTTACTGGAAATCAATAAAAAGATTGAAACATGAAACGAAATGGAGTTCAACTCTTCCAAAAGTCGTATTCACTAATCCTCTGTACTTTGCTCCATCGAATCACGGTCCCCCATGGGATTGAATCCTACAACTGGTTCTCTCCAGCATCTTTTCCCTTTACCTCCCGCTGAACAAAAGACCCCAGTTCACACCGGTGTCAGACACACAGCACAAAAAACCCACTCGCCTGATTGAATGGCTTACATTCCAACCCACCTGTTACCTCTAACCATGACCCAAACACTGCTTCTACAGAAAGACCATTACATTAGCAGTGAAACCTTCCCCGGGTGTCACATTCTCTCCTGCCTCCATCAAAGTTAGTCAATTTGTCGTCCCTTTACACAAAGCACAAAGTCCAACCCAGTGTACGTGGCAGTGATATATCTCACCAAGGGGATGGGTGTAACACTCTGTTCCCCTTGTGGGGCATAGGCCAGTCTGTTTGGGGGGTTTCCTGACTCTTTGTGACCCCCTCATGCTATCATCTATTTCTTCAGCTTAAGACACTCCTTGTGCTCTTTCCTGTCTACCTGGGGAGGCTCCTGCCTGCCCATTACTCATGCCTCCCAACAACTCAGGGACCCTTGTCACGTGGCCGAGCTCGGCTTCATGCCCAGTTACTTCAGAGTCCAGCCTCCCATTATTTTCTAATCGCAAATCTGCCTGCCCCCCCCCCAAACCCCCAATTTTCATCTGCCTCAACTTTGAGATTAACCTTCTTGCAGTCAGCCAGAAAAGAACGAAACAGTAGAATCCGCGAAAAGAAACATACTACAAAGAATGGCAAATATACATAGCATAGGGGTTAATTCTGATGATACCTGTAAAGCGTTTGCACCTCCTTCAGTGGAATGCATGAGGTTTCCCTGGTGCTCCAGTTTCCTCCCATGGTCTAAAAATGTACTGGTTAGTAGGTAAATTGTCCTGTGACAGTGCCCCTTGCAGCTGTACTCTGTGGTGGAGAAGGTCGGGGATTATGCTGCTGCTGTGAAACAGAGATGCAGTTGTGGAATGCAGACACTCACATGCAAGTCTTTCCACTTTACTCATTGCATGCACTACTCCCAAGATGGTCTTCTCCACACTGGAGAGAGGAAAGGTAAAAATATTTGCCCCATGCACTGTGGCTGTCTGGAGCTCCCGGATGCTGGCCAGTTTAACCCTGCCTTCCTTTCCCATACAGACTCCTCTGCACTCGGCCTCTATCACTACCAGGTTGACGTTGAAGGCAACCTTGAGGAACAGTGCCACATCTTCTGCTGGTGTAGTTCACAGTTCAACAGCAATAATGTTAAATTCTTAATCCCAGTAAACTGCAACCCCCACCTCACCTGTCCCTCCTCATCACCTACCAGTTGCCCTGATATGCACCCATCCCTGTAAACTTGGTTTAATTCTCCCCTCCACCTACTCCATCTGCCCATCCAAGCACACTCCCCTCTCACCTTTTCCCCCTCTTCCCACTTGTCCAACCAACTCCCTCACTGGACTCCATGGTCAACCTCCATCTCCTGAGCACTTTGTCACCTCCACTTATTACACCCAACTTCTGTTGCTTTTTCCGCTCTCCCTTCCGTTATCTATCTATTGACCCTCCTCACGTGGACCAACTCATCCTTTACCAGTTCTTTCCTCACTCCCCCTCTTTGTATTACCTATCTTTCTTCCATCTTTCATCTGAAACGTCTCGACCAGAAGCACTGACTATCCACCTCCCTCCATAGATCGGCTGTTATTCGCTAGAGTCGCTGTAATGCTCCAGCATTCTCGGTGGGGAGCCCAGCGCCAGAGGAGTTTTACCGGACAGGTGCTGGGAGGCCAAGTCCACGTATGGCCAAGGGAAGCCGGGCCCTACAGGCCATACAGGAGTAAATTTAACAAGTTTTGTGATACAAACGATAGTGCAAATCACATTTGATACTGAAATACCAAACATTTTCCAGCTTTGACGTACAATTAATAGTGCTGCTTGGCACTGCTAATTCCAGACAGTGACACAAACTGACTTATCATCTGCATCCTATCCTCAGCAGACTTTGCTTTCCGTTTTGAGCTAATTTGCACTTGTTGGTATTTCTTTATGTTTGACATCTCGCTCTGCCTCACGGACAATCTATTCATCCCATCAGTTCTGGCAATTTCCTCTGCTCCACACAACCCTTACTTCACCCTACACACCACACCCATCATCATTACTCTGAATTTCAAGATCCCTGATTTCTTTATTTCCTCTGGTTTCTTCCATTAGTTCTGAGGGAGCGAGTTCCATATTCTTAATTTTCCCAAAGTTCTTACTCATGAGTAAATCACATATTTTCTAGTATCCTCGGCAATTGGCACAACGGTAGTGTAATGGTTAGCACAATCCTATTACAGCTCTGGGCGTCAGAGATCGGAGTTACATTCCAACGTCAATGGGGTTTAAACTAAATTTGCAGGGGGCGGGGATCCAGAATGTGAGAGAGGATAGCGAGATGAAGAATAAAGGACAGGTGGGGACGACACAGTTCCGGAATATTAAGTGTGTAGTAGAGGAAGGTGGGGCGGAACAAGTGATAAGGAGGACTCGTGTACAGAGGGATGGTCTGACGGAACATGGAGTTAAATTTGTTGCAAGGATAAGTAAATGTAGGAAGGACAACAAAATTCTAGGGGCGTATAGCCCGATGGGAGTTCGGGGAGCTGGGTTAAAATAGACAGCGATTCAAACAGAGAGAGGAGAAATGGGTTAAAAATTCTATATCAGAATGCACGAAGTGTCGGGAATAAGGCGGATGAGCTTGAAGCTCAGGTGCGAATGGGTAACTATGATGTTGTTGGGATAACGGAGACATGGCTGCAGGGAGATCAGACCTGAGAAATGAATGTACAAGGGTATACGTGCTATCGTAGGGACAGAAATGTGGGCAGAGAGGGTGGGGTGGCCCTGTTGGTGAGGAATGAGATTCCGTCCTTTGCAAAGGGGGGGGGGCATAGGGTCAGGAGAAGTAGAGTCTGTGTGGATAGAACTGAGGAACAGTAAGGACAAAAAGACCCTAATGGGTGTTGTCTATAGGCCACCAAACAGTAGCTTGGATATTGGGTGCAAGTTGAATAGGGAGTTAACATTGGCATGTGGCAAAGGTAATGTCGCAGTAGTTATGGGGGATTTCAACATGCAGGTGAACTGGGAGAATCAGGTTGGTGCTGGAACCCAGGATAGGGAGTTTGTAGAGTGCCTACGGGATGCATTCTTGGAACAGCTTGTACGAGAGCCGACCAGGGACAAGACTATTCTGGATTTAGTGTTATGTAATGAACAGGATTTGATAAGCGATCTCGCAGTAAAGGAGCCATTAGGAGGTAGTGACCATAATATGATAAGTTTTTATCTGCAATTTGAGAAGTATAAGGGCAGCTCGGAGGTGTCAGTGTTGCAGATGAACAGGGGAAACTATGGAACCATGAGGGATGAGCTGGCCAAAGTTGACTGGACGGATAGCCTAGCAGAAAAGACAGTGGAACAGCAATGGCAGGCATTCTTGGGAATAATGCACAAGGTGCAAAATCAGTTCATCCCCCGGAGAAGGAAGGATTCAAAGGGGGGGGGGGAAGGGGCCACAGTGGTTGACAAAGGAAGTCAGAGACTGCATAGCATTAAAAAAAAGGAGATATGACAGAGCTAAGGTGAGTGGGATGAGAGATGATTGGGAAGTTTTTAAGGAACAACAGAACTTAACTAAAAAGACAATATGGGGAATATAAAGGAAGATAGCAAAAGCTTTTTTAGGTATGTGAAGAGAAAGAAGATAGTTAAGAACAATGTTGGGCCCTTAAAGAATGAGTTGGGTGAAATTGTTATGGGAAACAGAGAAATGGCAGAAGAATTTAATGAGTACTTTAGATCTGTTTTCACTAAGGAAGACACAAGCAATCTCCCAGATGTATGGATGGGCCAAGGACATAGGGTAACAGAGGAAATGAAACAGATTGACATTTGGAAGGAAACGGTGATGAGAAGACTGATGGGACTGAAGGCTGACAAATCCCCAGGTCCAGATGGTCTGCACCCTAGGGTACTAAAGTAGGTGGCTCTAGAAATTGTGGATGCATTGGTAATCATTTTCCAATGTTCCTTAGATTCAGGATCAGTTCCTGAGGATTGGAGAATGGCTAATGTTATCCCATTTTTTAAGAAAGGAGGGAGGGAGAAAACAGAGAACTATCAACCCGTCAGGCTGACATCAGTGGTGGGAAAGATGCTGGAGTCCATTATTAAGGATGAAATAGTGGCATATCTAGATAGCAGTGATAGGATTGGGCTGAGCCGGCATGGATTTACCAAGGGTAAATCATGCTTGACTAATCTGTTGAAGTTTTCCGAGGATGTAACCAGGAAGTTAGATGGGGGAGATCCAGTGGATGTAGTGAACCTCGGTTTTCAGAAGGCATTTGATAAGGTCCCACATAGAAGATTGGTGGGTAAAATCAAAGCTCAGGGCATCGGGGGGAAGGCATTGACCTGGATAGAAAACTGGTTGGCAGATAGAAAGCAAAGGGTAACGGTGAATGGGTGTTTCTCGGAATGGCAGGTGGTAACTAGTGGGGTGCCACAGGGCTCGGTATTGGGACCACAGCTGTTTACCATTTACATTAACGATTTGGATGAAGGCATAGAAAGTAACATCAGCAAATTTGCTGATGATACTAAGCTGGGTGGCAGTGTGACATCAGATGAGGATGTTAGGAGAATTCAGGGTGACTTGGATAGGCTGGGTGAGTGGGCAGATACTTGGCAGATGGCGTTTAATGTGAATAAGTGTGAGGTTATCCACTTTGGGAGTAAGAACAGGAAGGCAGATTATTATCTGAACGGTATAGAGTTGGGTAAGGGAGTAATACAAAGAGATCTCGGAGTCCTTGTTCATCAGTCACTGAAGGTGAATGAACAAGTGCAGCAGGCAGTGAAGAAGGCTAATGGAATGTTGGCCTTTATTACAAAGGGAATTGAGTGCAAGAGCAAGAAAATCCTCTTGCATTTGTACAGAGCCCTGGTGAGACCACACCTGGAGTATTATGTACAGTTTTGGTCTCCAGGGTTAAGGAAGGACATCCTGGCCGTAGAGGAAGTGCAGGGTAGATTCACGAGGTTAATTCCTGGGATGTCTGGACTGTCTTACACAGAGAGGTTAGAGAGACTGGGCTTGTACACGCTGGAATTAAGGAGATTGAGAGGGGATCTGATTGAAACATATAAGATTATTAAGGGATTGGACAAGATAGAGGCAGGAAATATGATCCAGATGCTGGGAGAGTCCAGTACCAGAGGGCATAGTTTGAGAATAAGGGGTAGGTCATTTAGGAGAGAGTTAAGGAAAAACTTCTTCTCCCAAAGAGTTGTGGGGGTCTGGAATGCACTGCCTCGGAAGGTAGTGGAGGCCAATTCTCTGGATGCTTTCAGAAGGAGCTAGATAGGTATCTTATGGATAGGGGAATCAAGGGATATGGGGACAAGGCAGGAACCGGGTATTGATAGGAATTGATCAGCCATGATCTCAAAATGGCGGTGCAGGATCGAAGGGCCGAATGGTCTACTTCTGCACCTATTGTCTATTGTCTATTGTCTATCTGTAAGGATTTTGTACATCCTCCCCTGAAGCAAAGCAAGGGTTTTCTCCAGTTTAGAAACATAGAAAACCTACAGCACAATACAGGCCCTTCCGTCCACAAAGTTGTGCCGAATGTGTCCCTACCTTAGAAATTATTCGGCTTACCCATAGCCCTCTGTTTTTCTAAGTTCCATGTACCTATCTAAAAGTCTCTTAAAAGACCCTATGGTATCTGCCTCCACCAATTGCTGGCAGCCCATTTCATGCACTCACCACTCTCTGAGTAAAAAACTTACCCCTGATATCTCCTCTGTACCTACTCCCCAGCACCTTAAACCTGTGTCCTCTTGTGGCAACCATTTCAGCCCTGGGAAAAAGCCTCTGACTATCCACACGATCAATGCCTCTCATCATTTTATACACCTCTATCAGGTCACCTCTCATCCTCCATCGCTCCAAGGAGAAAAGGCCGAGTTCACTCAACCTATTCTCAAAAGGCATGCTCCCCAATCCAGGCAACAACCTTGTAAATCTCCTCTGCACTCTTTCTATGGTTTCCACATCCTTCCTGTAGTGAGGCGACCAGAACTCAGCACAGTACTCCACGCGGGGTCTGACCAGGGTCCAATATAGCTGTAACATTACCTCTCATCTCCTAAATTCAATTCCATGATTGATGAAGGCCAATACACCGTAGGCCCTCTTAACCACAGAGTCAGCTTGCGCAGCTGCTTTGAGTGTCCTGTGGACTCAGACCCCAAGATCCCTCTGATCCTCCACACTGCCTAGTGTCTTACCATTAATACTATATTCTACCATCATATTTGACCTACCAAATGAACCACCTCTCATTTACCTGGGTTGAACTCCATCTGCCACTTCTCAGCCCAGTTTTGCATTCTATCAATGTCCATTGTAACCTCTGACAGTCCTGCACACTATCCACAACATCTCCAACCTTTGTGTCATCAGCAAACTTACTTACCTACCCCTCCACTTCCTCATCCAGGTCACTTATAAAAACCTTGAAGAGTAGGGGTCCCAGAACAGATCCCCAAAGCACTCCACTGGTGACCGACCTCCATGCAGAATATGACCCGTCCACAATCACTCTTTGCCTTCTGTGGGCAAGCCAGTTCTGGATCCACAAAGCAAATCCGATTGGATCCCATGCCTCCTTACTTTCTCAATAAGCCTTGCATGGGGTACCTTGTCAAATGCCTTGCTGAAATCCATATACACTGCATCTACTGATCTCCCTTCATCAATGGATTTAGTCACATCCTCAAAACATTCAATCAGGCTCATAAGGCTCGACCTGCCCTTGACAAAGCCATGCCGACTACTCCTAATCATATTATACCTCTTCAAATGTACATAGATCCTGCCTTTCAGGTTCTTCTCTATCAACTTACCAACCACTGTGGTAAGACTCACTGGTCTATCATTTCTTGGTCTATCTCTACTTCCTTTCCTGAATAATGGAAGAAGATTCTCAACCCTTCAATCCTCTGGAGCTTCTCCTGTCAACATTGATCATCGCCAGAGGCTCAGCAATCTCCTCCCTCACCTCCCACAGCAGCCTGGGGTACATCTCATCTGGTCCCCATGACTTATCCATCTTGATGCTTTCCAAAAGCTCCAGCACATCCTCTTTCTTAATATCTACATGCTCAAGCTTTTCAGTCTACTGTAAGTCATCGCTGCAAAACCACGATTCTTTACCATAGTGAATACTGAAGTATTCATTAAGTACCTCTGCTCTTTCCACCAGTTCCATACACAGTTTCCCACTGTCACACTTGATTGGTCCTATTCTTTCATGCCTTATCCTCTTGCTCTTCACATGCTTGTAAAATGCCTTGGGATTTCCAAAGACTTAATGGTTAGAGTGGTAATGGGTTATTGTAAATTGCCCCATGATTGACGAGGCACCCGTCAGTTAGGGTTGACCATGAATGTTGTGTTCTATAGATATGTGAAACCCCCTATTATTGGGGGTCCCTGGAAATACGGCTCAGTATCCCATAA
Source organism: Hypanus sabinus (assembly GCF_030144855.1). Lineage (NCBI taxonomy): Eukaryota > Metazoa > Chordata > Chondrichthyes > Myliobatiformes > Dasyatidae > Hypanus > Hypanus sabinus. The sequence continues at coordinate 181,082,054 of NC_082710.1, read as the reverse complement.
ACCCACCTTTCTCTGGCTTTGTACGTCTAGGATGTATCTTAACCAGTGCTTTACACTCTCCCCTCACCAAAAATAGTCATATCAGGACTTCCAATCCGTTTGGTAGTGATATACCCCCGGTGTGTCTTAGGCCAGCCAATCAGAGGTGGGGGTGGGGGGGTGGGTGGTGGAGGAGGTTCCTGTCTCAGTGAGACCTCCTTATATCATCTTCAGCTCCACCAACTTCCTGTGACCCATCCTGTCTACAAGAGGGTGCCTCTCCCTGTCTATCATCTGTCTCTTCCAGGAGCTCAGGCCCTCCTGCTCCAAAACCGAATTTAACCGGTCAGTTTAAGCTGATGCGGCCAAACATCCTCACCCTCTGCTGGTGCTAACTGGCGAGGCCTCTCTCGAAGAGGGGTGCCCTCGGTCGCTCCAGTAATGTGGCAAGTACTCCTGGGGTAACCGACATCCGCCTTGTCAGTAGAAAATGCATCTTCAGTTCCCAGCATCTTCTCAGTTAATTTTCTTTCCCTTTCCACGGACATCCCCGCAAATTCTGTCAGTCTAGCTGCTCCTCCAGGACGTACCATGACAGCTTTAGACTGGGCGAACCACACAGTTCCTTGCTTCTGCCTATCAGCCCTCCTGAAAAGCAGCTGTGACCACAGTGTGAATGGGCAAGCTATTCAAAAAGTTCTCTCCATTTCTCTCATTGCATGCTCCCAGGAGCCTTCTCTTAATGGCAGTATTTGGAAACTCCACTCTTTTCAACTGGATTTGTCAAACCAACATGGGTGTGTCAATAATCTCAGTTATTCCAACATCTGCTTCCGAAAACTCCAACTTCAAAGACAAGTAACCATCGTATGGGTACTCTTCGGTACTAAGCACCCGAATCTCAAGGGCACTGACTGATGTCAATGGTAAATTCATCAAATACCGGCTGTAAAATAATCTGTAAGGCAAATTAATTTGAGAATCTGTGTCAAGTATGGGTCTGGCAGAAACACCTTAAATCCGTATGGATTTGTCACAGATTGGTCCCACTAAAGCTTCAGGAATACTGTTTGATACTTTAGTAGTGCTCTTTATACACTGATAATAACGTATCCCCTCCGAAACGTCTGCCCGTACCTTTACTGGGTCCTCCATTGCTTTACCTCTTTTCTTCTCTGTCTGATTAACTGCTGATTTATTTTTGGAAGATTTTCCTGTCCTTCACACTCCCGTACTGATGAGTACCCATACGATGGATATATTTAAGGCAAAGTTGGATAGATTTTTGCATAGTAGGAGAATTAAGGGTTATGGGGAAAAGTCAGGTAGGTGGAGATGAGTCCATGGTCAGATCAGCCATGATCTTATTGAATGGCAGAGCAGGCTTGGTGGGCCAGATGGCCAACTCCTGCTCTTATTTCTCATGTTCTTATGCCACCTCGTGTTAGTCATTGCAGCCCTGGGAAAGAAGCCTCCGGCTACCCACACGATCAATATGTCTGCTCATCTTATACACCTCTATCAGGTCACCTCTCATCTTCCATCACTCCAAGGAGAAAAAGCCAAGTTCACTCAAACTATTCTCATAAGTCAGGCTCTCCAATCCAGGCAACGTCCTTGTAACACACACAATAATGTCGGAGGAACTCAGCAGGCCAGGCAGCATCTATGGAAAAGTGTACAGTTGATGTTTTGGGCCGAAACCCTTTGGCAGGACATCCTCGTTCATCTCCTTTGCACTCTTTCTATAGTATCCAAACCAGAACTGAACACAGTACTCCAAGGGGCATCTAACTAAGGGCTTATATAGCTTTAACATTACCTCAGGGCTCTTGAACTCAATCCCACAGTTGGTGAAGGCCATCCCACCATATACCTAATTAACAACACTGTCGACCTATGCAGAATCTTTGAGTGTCCCGCGGACTCAGACTCCAAGATTGTGCTCATTCTCCACGCTGCCAAGTGATTTACCATTAATATTATTTTGTCTTCTAATTTGACCTTCCAAAATGAACCACTTCACACTGATCTCAGTTGAACTCCATTTAGCACTTCTCAGCCCAGTTCTACATCGTATCGATGTCCCGCTGTAACCTCTGACAACCCTCCAGACTATCTACAACACCCCAACTTTTAGAAAAGAGGTAAGAAGGAATTCTTTTTAGCTGAAGAGTAGTAAATCTGTGGAATACTCTGCAACAGATTGCAGTGGAGGCCACATCCGAGGGTAGATTTAAGGCAGATGTTGATAGTTTCCTGATTGGTCAGGGCATCAAAGAATATGGCGGGAAGGCAGGTGTATGAATTTAAGTAGGATCTGGGATTAGCCATTATAGAATGGCTAACTTCATGCTCGATGGGCTGAATGGCCTAGTTCTGCTCTTATGTCTTATGGTCTTATGGTTTAAATGGAGAATTAAACAGGAATCTGAAAGAAAAGGAAAATAAATACCACTGCAAAAAGAATGAGAAGGAAGTGAAGCAGTTTTCTGAAGCGGCATCGAAACTAATCTGAAACCTGTGAATGAAGCGATGCGTGGAAACACAGAAACCATCATTTCCTACTGATTGAAACTATTGAAATCTACATGGTGAAAGCAGATTTTGATCGCATAAACTTTTAGTTCTTTCTTTGTCATCCAACTCTTTGATTCTTTGAACCAAATTCCAGGATCAGGGCAAATCGTTAGAATTTCACACAGAAAGAAAGGAGTCAGCATTGAGGAACATTCGATAGGATTCAGTGAGATTCCCCCCCCCCCCACCCCATTCTTCTAAACTCCAGTAAGTACATGCCCAGAGCCACCAAGTGTTCCTCATTCATTCTTCTGAACCTCCTCTGGACCCTCTTCAATGCCAGCACATCTTTTCAGAGTTAGGGGCCTAAAACTGCCCACAACACTTCGTGCTGTTTGACAAATACCTCTCAAGCCTCAGTATCACATTCTTGCTTTTGAATTCTAGTGCTCTTGAAGTTGAATTGTTAACATTGAATTTGCCTTCCTTATCTCCAACCCAACCTGTACGTTAACTGCTAAGGAACCCTGCTCAAGGACTCCCAATCTGTTTGCACCTCTGAATTTTGAATTCTCTCCGCATTTTGAAAATAGTCCATGGCTTTATTTCGTCTGCCAAAGTGCATGACCACCTCCTCCGCTACATCATATTCCATCTGCCACTTTGTTGCCCATTTCACAGTCTTTCTAAGTGCTTCTGCAGCTACTCTACTTCCTCAACAGTACCTGCTCTGCCACCTGTCTTAGCATCATCTGCAAACTTGGCCACAAAGCAACCAATTCGTTCATCTATATTATTGACATATAACGTGAAAAGAACCGGTCACAATACTGTGACACACCACACATCACTGGCAGCCAACTGGAGTATATTCCCATAACTTGTATTGTGCCAGTCAGCTGATTTCTATTCATAATAGTATGTTTCCTGTAACATACTATTATGGTGCTAAGCAGCATCATCTGCACCATCTTGTCAAAGGCCTTCTGAAAATCCAAATAAACAACCTCTAGTGACTTTCTTTTGTCTTCTCTGTCTATTATTGACACAAAGAAATTTGATCGTGTTAAGAGCCTCATCGCTGAGTGGGAGTAGGTAAAGACAGCTATCTTACTAATCACGTCAGCAATCAAGAGTTAAAAAGCAGAGCTTCGCAGCAGTTTCTCTGAATTGTACAGCAACTAATCACCAAGTGGGATTCATTAGAATAAAAATAACACAGGAGTAAGCGGAGCGGCCATTCGTTTGAGTGCGCCAATGTTTAGAATGGCTTTGGCTCATCAGGCCTCAGCAAAGGCTAGCTTGTGCGAGTAAAGTATTTGGTAGGTTTCTCTGCTTTTGTTATTGTTTGTCCATTCCTTGTCTGTTGATGCTGAGAAGTGTAGTAAGAATGGCGCAGTGCGTGAGATGTTGGAATTCTGGGAGTTCAGGTGCACCGAGCTGTAGTTCATTGACCTTTGGCTCCTCTGGAAGAATGAGGTGATAGGTGCTGACTACAATGAGGTAGTCAGTCCTAGATTGCAGGAGACAGGTAACTGGGTGACTGTCAAGAGAAAGAAGGGTAATGCATAGTCAGTGCAGAGTACACCCATGACCCTCCAACTTCAATGAGAAGTATACCACTTCAGATAGTGTTGAGCCAGGCACTGAGTATGGTGCCTTGGCTCAATAGAGCAGGGAGGTGAACGGAGATTCCATAGTCAGTGGAACAGAGGTGAGATTCTGTGGGCACAATAGAGACACCTGGATGGTATATTGACTAACAGATGCCAGGGTCAGGATTATCTCGGATCGGGTTCATGACATTTCAAAGGCAAGGGTGAGCAGCCAGAGGTCCTGGTACATATTGGCACCAGTAATGTAAGTAGACAAAGTGAGGAGGTCCTGGAGAGAGATTTTAAGGAGCTTGTAGAAAGCTGAGAAACAGGAGCTCAGGAGTGGTGATCTTTGGGTTGCTGCCTGTGCCAGTGAGGGTCAGAATAGGATGCGTGGCTGAAGAACTAGTACAGGGGGCAGGGGTTCAGATTTATGGATCAATGGGATCTCTTCTGGGGAACATAAGGGACGGGTTACACTTGAAGGTGAGGAGTCCAATATCCTTGCAGACAGGTTTGTTAGGGTTGATTGGGAGGACTTAAACTAAATTGTCAAGGGAATAAGAACCGAAGTGATAGTGCTGAGGCTGAAGTAGTTGGTTTAGAGACAGAGACAGTGTGCAGTCAGATTGCCAGCAAGGAAATGCTGAGGATAGGGTAAAATTGCAGAGAACAGGATGAGCTACAATGCAATAGGCGGACAAAGTTGAAAAGGGTGAAGGTGTTATATTTGAATGAATGCAGTATACGATATAAGGTGGATGAACTTGTAGCACAATTACAGATTGGCATGTGTGATATTCTAGAGATCACTGAATCATGGCTGAAAGAAGGTAGTAGCTGGGAGCTTAATGTCCAAGGATATGCATTGCATCAAAAGGAGATACAGAAAGCAGAGATTTTACTTAGTTGGTTAAAAAAAATCTCATTAGAAAGAGGCAGCATTGGGTCGGAAGGTGTTGAATTATTGTGGACAGAGTGAAGGAACTGCAGGGGTAGAAGATCCCAATGGGAATTATATACAGACCCATAAACAGTAGTAAGGATGTGGTCTACAATTTACAATGGGGTGATAGAAAATGCATGCTAAATGGGCAATGTTACAATAGTCATGGAGGATTTCAGTATGCAGGTAGATTGTGAAAATCAGATTGGTGCTGGAACAAGAGAGGGAATTTCTAGAATGCATACACGATTGCTTTTTAGAGTTGCTCACAGTTCAGCCCAATTGGGGATCAGCTGTTCTCTACTGGTTGTTCTGCAATGAACCCGAATTGATTAGAGAGCCTAAGGTAAAAGAACCCTTAGGGTGGGTGTAATCATAATATGATTGAATTCACCCTGAAATTTGAGGAGAAGCTAAAGTGAGATGTATCAGTAAAGGTAATTACAGAAGCAAGAGAGAGGAGATGGTTAGAATTGGAAAAGAACACTGGCAGGGATGTCGGCAAAGCAGCAATGGCTGGAATTTCTGGAAGCAACTCGTAAGGCAAGTGTATATAAATCCCAAAGAGCAAGCAATATTCTAATGACAAGATGACATAAACATGGCTAAAAAGAGAAATCAAAGCCAACGTAAAAGCCAAATCGAGGGCATATAATAGAGCAAAAATGAATGGGGCGTTATAGTTTTGGACAGCTTTTAAAAACCAACAGAAGGCAACTAAAAAGTCATTATGAAGGAAGAATGGAATATGAAAGTAAGCTAGCTAATAATATTAAAGAGCATACCTAACGTTTCTTCAGATACATAAAGTGTAAAAGAAAGGCTGGAGTGGATAGCAGAGCACTGGAAAACGATGCTGAGATGCAGCAATGTGGGATAAGGAAATGGGGGACAATCTGAAGTAGTATTTTGTACGGACTTTACTGTGGAATACGTTTACAGTATGGTTGAAGTTCCAGTGTCAAGGGTCAGTTGAATGTAAAGGAACCCTTAGGAAACAGTGATCATAACATGATTGAATTCATGCTGCAGTTTGAGAGGGAGAAGCGTAAGTCACATGTACCAGTATCGCAATGGAATAAAGGGAATTACAGAGGCATGAGAGTGAGGCTTGCCCAGGTGGATTGGAGGGGGTACTAGCAAGGATGACAGCAGAAAAGAGCTTCTGGGAATAATTTGGAAAGCGCTGGATAGATCTATCCTACAGAAGAAGTTCTCAAATGGCAGGGCTCAGCAACCATGGCTGACAAATGTAGTTAAGGACTTCTTAAAGCCAAGTCAAGTGCACATAAGATAACAAAAGCTAGTTGAAAATTGAATGAATGCGGAGGTTTTAAAATCCAACAAAGGGCAACCAAAAAGCTATAAGAAGGGGAGAGATGAAATATGAGGGCAAACTAGTCAATAACATGAAGAATACTAAAATATTTTCAGTTCCATGAAGAATAAAAGGGAGGAGGGAGTTGATATTGGACCACTAGAAAATGGTCATGGTGTGGCAGTAAAAGGGGACAAAGAAATAGCAGGTGAACTGAATAAGTACTTTGCTTCAGTCTTTACTGACACTAAAGACACTAACTGCATTCCAGAGGCATTACAAATTTGCTATTACAAAGGAAAAGGTGCTGGGCAAACTTAATGGTCTTAAGGTGGTTAGGTCACCTGGGCCAGATGGACTACATCCCAGTGTCCTGAAAGAGGCTGCTGATGAGATAACAGGTGCATTGTTCATGATCTTTCGATAATCACTTGATTCTGGCATTTGCAATGGAAAATCGCAAATGTCACGCCACTACTTAAGAAGGGAAGAAGACAAAAGGGAGGAAATTATTGGCCAGTTAACCTAACCTCAGCAGTTGGGAAAGTGTTGTCCATTATTAAGGGCAAAGATTCAGGGTACATGGAGACTAATGATAAATTAAGTCAAAGTCAGCATGGTTTCTGTCAAGGAAAATCTTGTCGTACAAACCTGTTGGAATTTTTTGAGCCAGTAACAAACAAATGCGAGGCAGTGGTGTCATTTCCTTAGATTTTCAGAAGGTATTTGATAAGGTGCCTGACATGAGATCGCTTAACAAGATAAAATCCTATGGTGTTACAGGAAATGTACTGGCATGAATAGAGGAATGGCTGACAGGAGGGAGCAGTGGGAATAAAGGGGGGATTTTCTGATTGGCTGACAGTGACTAGTGGAGTTCCTCAGGGGTCAGTATTGGGACCACTACCTTTCACATTGTTTGTCAATGAGTTAGATAGTGGAATTGATGTTGGTGGCAAATTTGCTGATGATATGAAAATAGGTGGAGGGGTAGGTAGTACTGAGGAAACAATGCGATTGTAGCAGGACTTAGACAAATTGGATGAGCGGGCAAACAGTGCTAAATGGAATAGAGTTAGGCAATATATGATAATGCATTTTGGTAAAAGGAACAATACTGTTATCTAAATGGGGAGAAAGTTCTAACATCAGAGGTGCAAAAGGACTTAGGAGTCTTTGTGAAAGACTTCCAGAAGATTAATTTACATTTTGAGTCTATGGTAAAGAATTCAAATGCAGTGTTAGAACATAAGAATGTAAATAGGAGCAGGAGTAGACCATCTGGCATGTCGAAACTGCCCCGCTATTCAATAAGATCATGGCAAACCTGGCCATGGACTCATCTCTACCTACCTGCCCTTTCCCAATCACTCTTGGCAGAGCCAACAACCTCTCTCTTAACGTGAACAAAACGGAAGAGATGGTTGTTGACTTCAGGAGGGCACTCCCCGCTGAGCATCGAAGGCTCTTCAGTAGAGATCGTAAAGAGCACCAAATGTTTTGGTGATCACCTGACGGAGAATCTCACCTGGTCCCTCAACACCAGCTCCTTAGAAAAGAAAGCCCAGTAGCGTCTCTACTTTTTGCGAAGGCTGAGGAAGGTCCACCTCCCACCCCCCCCCCCATCCTCATCACATTCTGCAGGGGTTGTATTGAGAGCATCCTGAGCAGCTGTTCGGAAATTGCACCATCTTGGATCACAAGACCCTGCAGCGGATAGTGAGGTCAGCTGAGAAGATAATCGGGGTCTCTCTTCCCGCCATCACGGACATTTACACTGCACGCTCCATCCGCAAAGGAAACATCATTATGAAGGACTGCAAGCACCCCTCATACAATCTCTTCTCCCTCCTGCCGTCTGGAAAAAGGCTCTGAAGCATTCGGGCTCTCACGACCAGACGATGTAACAGTTTCTTCCCCCAAGCTATCAGACTCTTCAATACACAGAGCCTGGACTGACACCTTGCCCTACTGCCCTGTTTATTATTTATTATAATGCCTGTACTGTTTTTGTGCACTTTATGCAGTCCAGTGTAGATCTGTAGTCTGGTGTAGCTTTCTCTGTGTTGTTTTTGTTTATTACTTAGTTTGGTCTAGTTTTTTCTACTGTGTCATGTGTACTATGCCACACCTTATTGAACACCTTCTGGAAATCCAAGTAATAACATCTGTCTGTTCTACTCTATCCTTTGCACTCGTTGTATCAAAGAACTCCAGTAAGTTTGTTAAACAGGGCCCTGCCTTTGCTGAATCCATGCTGCATCTGCCTGATGGATCTATTTCTTTCCAGATGCTTTGCAGTTTTGGGCTCCTTAGTTAAGAAAGGATGTGCTGACATTGGAGAGGGTTCAGAGAAGATTCACTGGAATGATTCCGGGAATGAGAGGGTTAACATATGAGGAACGTTTGACCGCTCTTGGACTGTACTCCTTGGAGCTTAGAAGAATGAGGGGGGACCTCATAGAAACATTTCGAATGTTGAAAGGCATGGACAGAGTGGATGTGGCAAAGTTGTTTCCCATGGTGGGGGAGTCTAGTACGAGAGGACATGACTTGAAGATTGAAGGGCACCCATTCAAAACAGAGATGCGAAAAGATTTTTTTTAGCCAGAGGGTGGTGAATCTATGGAATTTGTTGCTACAGGCGGCAGTGGAGGCCAAGTCTTTGGGTGTACTTAAGGCAGAGATTGATAGGTATCTGAGTAGTCAGGGCATCAAAGGTTATGGTGAGAAGGCGGGGGAGTGGGACTAAATGGGAGAATGGATCAGCTCATGATAAAATGGTGGAGCAGACTCGATGGGCTGAATGGCCGACTTCTGCTCCTTTGTCTTATGGTCTTATTGCCTGTGCCACTATACTGCTATTATTCGGTGGCTTATAGTTAACTCCCACTAGTGACTTTTTTCCCCTCTTTACTATTCCCAATCACTACCCAGATTCATTCAAAATTCTGCTCCTTCGATCTTATAGTGTCTCACACTATTGTCCTGATCTCATCATTAATTAAGAGTGCTACCCACATCCCTTACCTTCCTGCCTATCCTTCCATATTACCTGATAGCCTTGGATATTTAATTCCTGGTCATCTCCACCCTGCAACCATGGTTCTGTAGTGGCCACTAAATCATACCCCTTCGTACTGATTTGTGCCACAGATACCCTGACCTTGTTTTGAACACAATGAACATTCAGATAAAGTGCTCTTACACTCATTGTGCTTTTAAAATCTTGTAATATTTTTTCTCTTTTGCATTTGATTTGCTTCACATCACTCTTTCTTTCACTTTATCTTTATCCACATTTTTCTCTTTTACTTTTTCCATATTTCTCCAATCTGTTGAACCTTCCACGCCCTTACTGCTTAGTTTAAAGCCCTATCCACAGCCCTCGTTATGCAATTCACTAGGATCCAGGCGGAGTCTGTCCCATTGGAACACCACCCTCCTTCCCCAATACCGGTGGCAATTACCTATGAATTTAAGCCGATTTCTCCCACATCAATCCTTGAGCCACACATTTATCTTTTTAATTGTCTTGACCCTAAGCAAATTTGCCCGTGGGTCAGGTACTAATCCAGAGATTACCACTTTGTGGTTCTGCTTTTCAATTTAGCCCCTAGCTGCTGAAATTCCCTCAGTAGAACCTCTGTCCTTGTTCTACCTATGTCATTGGTGACAACATAGAGGGACAAATAGACAAGGAGGTCATGCGGAAAGCAGACAGTGCAGGTAAGGGTAAGATGTGCTTGGTGGCGGGATCCATTGGATCTTGGAGTAGGTTAACAGGTGATACAATATATTGGGCCCAAGGGCCTCTGCTCTTCTATTTTCCTAACAACAGAAGAGACTAGAGCTGATTTGCAGGTCAGAAATGATCTGTGGTCTGAGAACAAGGTTAGCACTTCATGTCAATAACCCTTCATCGGCTCTGGGAGAGGTTGGAAATGAAACAAGATTTACGGTGCAGTAAAACGTGGGGAGTGACAGAGAGAGCTCATGAGAAGCTCTGCGGTTTGCCGGAGACCAGAGTACTGTGTATGTCTGACACAAGTGCTGGTGGTGCTGATTGGAAGGGGGAGGTAACGATGAGTTGTAGAGTGGGGGAGGTGCAGGAAGAAAGAGGAAGGGATGAAATCAGAAATGATCTTGCAGACAACGCAAATAAAACAATGAATGTTGAATTTACAGTTGGATCTGCAGCCTACGCAGGCGTAAGATGAAGTCCTGTCCACACTGGAAGTGGAAAAAATATTGAGGAGATCAAAATGTGGGGAAAATGCAGTGGAGTTTGAAGGAAACGTGGTGGACAAAGTTCATTCGTGAAATTACAGGAATCCGTAGGTATATAGTGACGACATTTTACTGGCATCGTGACAAAAGTTCAAAGTAAATTCTATTATCAAAGTACATGTATGTCACGCTACAAAACCCCGTACTTCATGTTCTTGCGGGCATTCAGAGTAAATAAAAAGAAACACAAGCGAAAGACACCACAAAACAAAACGGGAAAACATCGTGCAACAAACAACTTTACAAAATTTATTCAATTATAATAATAACTGTGTATAAATAAGCAGTAAACAACGAGAACATGGGATGAACAGTCCTTGACAGCGTGTCCATGGTTTGTGGGAACTGTTCAGTGACGGGGTGAGGGAAGTTATCGCCTTCGGTTCAAGAGCCCGACGGTTCAGGGTCAGTAAGGTAGTGAAGTGGACGGTAGAGATGGTGTCGACTTGAGTGAGAACAAGGTGGCTGCAAAGGGCTCCACAGCCATCTGTGGCAACGAACTTCACAGAATTCCCACCCTCTGGCTTAAGAAAATCTTCATTATTTCTGTTCTAAACGGGCATTCTGCTCACTCTCCATTATAGGAAGCATCCTTTCCCCGTCCTTTGTCTAGGCTTTTCGATAACGCCGAATACTTACAGCAAATTCATGTTATTTGAGGCTGCATTCGCCTAATAGGTTTTATAACAACCCCAATGGATAATTACGGTACTGCTGGAGTTCAGTCCGCCTGATACTGAAGGGATTTTTGATCAGGGAGTGCCACAAATTAAGATGGCTTCGAAAGACCAAATCGAAAGTTTAACGGAGGACGTAATTTGTTCCATTTGCCTGGATTTCTTCAGCAATCCGGTAATATTGGAGTGCGGACACAACTTCTGTCGCTCCTGCATCTCACTGTATTTGGAAGGCGCGGCGAAAGGCACTTGTCCGGACTGTAGAGCGAAGTTTGCGGACGCTAGTGCCAGGGACAATTGGGCCTTAGGAAGTCTCTCCGAAAAAGCTCGAAAGCTAAATCTGAATCGGGAAGAGAAGACAAGTAAACTTCACTGCGAGGAACATGAGGAAGAACTGAAGCTGTTTTGTGAAACTGACAACAAACCGATCTGTGTGATTTGCGTGGCCAAGCTGGAACACAGAGAGCACCGCCTCCTGTCGATTCAAGAAGCTGTTGAAGTATGCAAGGTAAAAGAAAACACAGACTGGTCACCTTGTTAATCGTTCTTTCGTTTTAACAGCCTAATTACTTTATTAAATTATTCCCAAACTTAATCCTAGGATCAGATGAACTCTACATTAGAATCTCTAAAAAGAAGGAAATCAGCAATGGAAGAATTAGAGCAGCAACAGACGGAGAAGATTTTTGTCATTCAAGTGAGGTCTCGGGTTTTAATTTTATAAAATTATATAACTGAGCCCCTTTCACGGTCGATAATATTATCTCTTAACTTTCATCTGACAGGAACAGTCACACAGACTTGAGTCGCACATCAAATCCCTGTTTGCTGAACTGCACCGGGTTCTCACCGAGAAAGAGCAGCGCTTACTCCGAGATGTCAGGGAAGACCAGGCGAGGATTCTGAATCAAATGGAGAAAAATCTTCGCCAGATTCAAGAGAGGTTAAACACTATTCAGGTTTGAACTCTCAAATCTGAGGGAACGGATAGATCAAGAAGATACTATGAAGTTGCTGAAGGTGAGAATTTGATTATTACTTTGAAATGAACGTCGCTTTTCTCAACAATTCAGTGGAAAAAAGAAGTCGGAGCAACTCAGCGGATGAAGCAGCATGTCTCGGGAAAAACAGAAGTGCCTGCTTTAGGTCGAGCCCGGTCAGCAGTTTTGCCGACTAGTTTGCTTTCAACATGCTGTGTATGGACCTAGCGTGGGGGGCCCGTGAACACTACAGAATAGAGTCAAGCCCTTAGCCCCATCTAGTCCAGGAGACCATAAGACATAGTAGAATTGGGCATTCAGCCGATGGAGTTTCCTTCGCCATTCCATCAGGCTGATTCCGGATCCCATTCAAACCCATGCAACTGCCTTTTCCCCATATCCTTTGATGTCCTGACTAATCGGGACACTATCAACATCATCTTTAAATATGACCACGGACTTGGCCTCCCAGAGCATTCCACAGATTCACCGCTCTCAGACTAACAAGATTCCTCCTCACCTCTGTTCTCAAAGGTCTCCCCTCAGTTTTGAGGCTGTGCCCTCTAGTTCTGGTTACCCCCAGCATAGGAAACATCCACTCCACATTCAGCTTATCTAGGCCCTTCAACATTTGGTAGGTTTCATGGAGATTCCAGTGAGTCCAGGCTCAAAGCTGCCAAACGCTCCTCATATATTAACCCCTTCATCCGCGGAATCATCCTCGTGAACCGCCTCTGGACTCCGACCAATGACAACACATCCTTTCTGAGATATGGGGCCCAAAACTGTTGCCAATACGCCAAGTTTGGCCTGTCTAGTGTCTTACAAATGCTCAGCATTATTTATTTCTTTTACATCCTGTTCCTCTTGAAATAAAAGCCAACATTATGTGCTCCTTTACCACAGACTCAACCTGTAAATAAACTTTCTGGGAGTCTTGCACGAGGGCTCCTAAGTCCCTTTGCACATATGAGGTTTGAATTTTCTCCAGATATACATAATAATCTGTAATATTATTTCTTTTATCAAATACATCATCATACATTTCCCAACACTGTATTCCATCTGCCAGATTTTTTGCCCATTCTTCCAATTTGTCTAAGTCCTGCTGCAATCATTTTATTTCTTCAGCGTCAGTCTGTGCAGATCTGCTATTCTGCCTAGTCTCTTGGAGCCAGATCTGAAACATAGCCCATTCATACCCGTCCTATCATGTACTAATCAAAATTCCTCTTAATTGCTGCAATAGAACAGACATTCCCCCACCTCCGCTGGCAGCTCGGTAACATTGTCTGAGCGAAGAAGTTGCTCCTCAAGTTCCCGTTAAGTATTTCGCATTTCAGCCCATTTTACCAACTGGTCTAGATCACCCTGGATGGTTCATTGTCTCTCCTTGCTGTCCACTATGACCCCATTATCATTTTTCATCTGCAAATGTGCTGATTTAGTTTACCACATTATCATCATCCAGGTTATTATCACAGATGAGAACAACTGTGGACCCATCACCGATCCTCGAGTGGAGTGTCTGTGACTGTTATCTCTCGTTGATTTGCATTGTGTGACACAAATTATTTAAGATCTACTTCCGGTTCACATCAACCTTTGGTTTCCCTTTCGGTGCAATTCGTGCTATTTGCTTTTCAATTATGTTCTTCAGAGAATTAGGATCCATTCTACAACTCAGACCATCTGTCCTCTCAGCATAAGAGTCCTCTCTCTCGACTCACTGCACTGATTAGCAAAGTCATGAATTTCATCACCACCAAGAGAAAAGCTGCAGAAGCCGGAAATCCAAGCAATGCACACAAAGTGCTGGAGGAACTCAGCAGGCCAGGCAGCATCTATAGAAAGGAGTAAATAGTCGACATCTCGGGCCGAGACCCTTCAGCAGTTCCGCTGTTCCTCCGGCATTTTGTGTGTTTTTCATGATCCCTTCCGTGTTTATTCAGCTTAAATTTACCTTTATCTTCTCAGTTTTCTTCAGCTTCTGAGTTAGTGTTAGAGAGGAGATCACTAAACAAATTGTGGGCCCATGATGGACAATCTGGCACATCCTCTCCATGACCGACTGAATAAGCAGCGGAGCCCCCCTGCAACCAGACTCATTCAGCTCCACTGTCACAAGGATCTTTACAGAAAATCTTTCCTGCCAAAAGCAATTAGTGTATATAACGTCTCTGTGCGACAAGGAGAACGAACATACATTATTATACAAGAGTCTCTGTTTTATTACTTTGTGCATCATTGTTGCACAATAATAAAGTATGTTTCTCCCGAGGGAGAAACATCAACTTTTCCTTCCTATTTCCATATGCACATCCATAAATCTTTTTAAAGAGTTCTGATTTTAGCAGTAGAGATATTTTCTCCAAAATCCACTTTACGAAATACATTCATAGCTTAGACCTCTTCCTCTGAACATCATTTTCATCGGATTCAAGCAGTGTCCACAGCTTGTTCAAACTTACTTGCAAGATAATTCCACTCAGATATGGCAGAATTAGCATTAACATCCCTCGCACTGCAAGTTCAAGTTAAACTGTCCTTCAATGAATCTGCATTTCTCTGCGCCCAGGTGCAAAACACGGTACCTACAGTCTCACATTACACACAGAACATTAGGCATCCATAAATTTGTCAGGATGAATGTGTGGCCGTTACCAAGACTTGGATAGTTCGGGGGCAGGACTGGTTACTTAGAGTGTCAGGCTATAGATGTTTCAGAAAGGACAGGGCGGGAGGCAAAAGAGGTTGGGGTGTGGCTCTGCGGAGCAGAGATAGTGTCATGGCTGCAAAAGGGGAAGTCATGGAGGGATTGTCTACGGAGTCTCTGTGGATGGAAGTTAGGAACAGGAAGGGATCAATAACTCTACTGGGTGTTTTTTTAGAGACCACCCAATAGTAACAGGGACATCGAGGAGCAGATAGGCAGACAGATTCTGGAAAGGTGTAATAATAACAGGGTTGTCATGGTAGGAGATTTTAATATCCCAAATATTGTTTGGCATCTCCGTGGAGCAAGGGGTTTAGATGGGATGGAGTTTGTTAGGTGTGTTCAGGAAGGTTTCCTGACACAATATGTAGATAAGCCTACAAGAGGAGAGATGTACTTGAACTGGTATTGGGAAATGAACCTGTCAGGTGTCAGGTCTCTCAGTAGGAGAACATTTCGGAGATAGTGATCACAATTCTATTTCCTTTACCATAGCATTGGAGAAGGATAGGAACAGATAAGTTATGGAAATGTTTAAGTGGGGTAAGGGGAAATACGAAGCTATCAGGCAGGAACTTGGAAACATAAATTGGGAACAGATTTATGTTCCCAACAGTTCTCAAGGAAATGTACAGAAGAAATGTGGGAAATGTTCAGAGGATATTTACGTGGCGTTCTGCATAGGTACATTCCAATCAGACAGGAAAGGGATGGTAGGGTACAAAAGCTGTTGAAAATCTAGTCAAGTAGAAAAGAAAAGCTTACGAAAGGTTCAAAAACAAGGTAATGATAGAGATCTAGAAGATTATAAGGGGAGCTTAAGAATGAAATTAGGAGAGCCAGAAAGGGCCATGAGAAGGCCTTGGCAGGCAGGATTAAGGAAAATCTCAAGGCATTCTACAAGTATGTAAAGAGCAAAAGGATAAGATGTGAGAAAATAGGACCAATCAAGTGCCACAGTGGAGAAGTGTGCATGGAACTAGTGGAGATTGCAGAGGTACTTCTATAGTCGTACCGTGGGGAGCATTCTGACAGGCTGCATCACTGTCTGGTATAGAGGGGCTACTACACAGGACTGAAAGAAGCTGCAGAAGGTTGTAAAACTTGTCAGCTCCACATTGGAAACGAGCCTACAAAGTACACAGCACATCATTAGGGAGCGATGTCTCAGAAAGACAGCGTCCATTATTCTGGACCTCCAGCACCCAGGCATGCCCTTTTCTCACTGTCACCATCAGATGGGAGGTACAGAAGCCTGAAGACACACACTCAGCGATTCAGGAACAGCTTCTTCCCCTCTGCCATCTGATTCTGAAATGAACATTGACTCTTCGGACACTACCTCACTTTTTTTTAAAACAGAGTATTTTTATTTTTGCATGTTTTTAAAGAATCTATTCAATATACATAATATATTTACTTGTTTATTTATTATAATTATTTAATTTAATTTCTTCTTCTTATTATTATTATTATTTTTCCCTGATAGATTATGTGTTGCATTGAACTGCTACTGCTATGTTAACAAATTTCATGTCACGTGCCGGTGATAATAAATCTGATTCTGATTCTGACAATCTGTTTTAAAAATATTAGCAGGAATCCATAACTAGTTTGGCTTGAGGATTGATGGTACATGGGATGGTGCAGTGTTGCTCCGTTTAAGGAATGCTCAGTTTATATGTGTCCAAGTGACAGTGAGGGTTAGGAATGACAGAGAAAGGTAACAATTTGGCTTACTCTCTGCTGTCAGGATCTGTATGGTCAATCAAGTTAAATTTTTGTTTTTCAATATTTCAGGAAGAATTTAATTGAAAAAGCAGGTGAGACATTATCCACTGAAATTCTCGACACCATTTAGAACATAGCTCAGAAAATGTTTAGTGTTGAATTTAATCTTTACTTCATGTTTATACTATGCAGGATTAGTGATGATGATTCTGCATTGTCAGTAGCAGACAGTGTCCTTGATGTCGGAAAATTGGACCATCCCTATTTGTTGAGCGAGGTGCTGCAAGAAACGTATGGCAGCGTAAAGAGAGGTGAAGCATAAACATCTTCCTTCTGAGATGCTTTAGAGATATTTAATTATTATTTGATGTAAAGGATGTAAGATAAGACCATAAGATATAGGAGCAGAAGTAGGCCATTCGGCCCATTGAGTCTACTCCACCATTCAGTCATGGCTGATCCAATTCTTCCAGTTATCCCCACTCGCCTGCCTTCTCCCCATACCCTTTGATGCCCTGACTAATCAAACACCTGTCTTAAATACACCCAATGATTTGGCCTCCACAGCCACTCGTGGCAACAAATTCCATAGATTTACCACCCTCTGACTAAAGTAACTTCTCCGCATCTCTGTTCTAAATGGATGTCCTTCAAACCTGAAGTTGAGCCTTCTTGACCTGGACTCCTGTATCATGAAATATAACTTTGCAATATCTAAACAGTTCAGACATTTTAATATTCGGAATGTTTCTATGAAATCCCCCCTCATTCTCCTGAACTCCAGAGAATACAGCCCAAGAGCTGCCAGATGTTCCTCATACTGTAACCCTTTCATTCCTGGAATCGTTGTTTTGAATCTTCTCTAAACCCTCTGCAATGACAGTATATCCTTTCTAAAATAAGGAGCACAAAACTGCACACAGTACTCCAAGTGTGGTTTCATGAGTGCCTTATAGAGCCTCAACATCACATCCCTGCTCTTATATGCTATACCTCTAGAAATGAATGCCAACATTGCATTTGCCTTCTTCACAACCGACTCAACCTGGAGGTTAACCTTTAGGGTATCCTGCACTAGGACTCCCAAGTCCCTTTGCATCTCTGCATTTTGAATTCTCTCCCCATCTAAATAATAATCTGCCCATTTATTGCTTCCACCAAAGTGCATGACCATACACTATGTTGTATTTCATTCGTCACTTCTTTGCCTGTTCCCCTAAACTATATAAGTCTCTCTGCAGGCGCTCTGCTTTCTCAACACTACCCGCTCCTCCACCTATCTTTGTATCATCGGCAAATTTAGCCACAAATCCATTAATTCCATAGCCCAGATCATCGACGTACATGTAGTTATATAGTACGTCTATATATTATATAATATAGATAATATTGGATTGAGAGGGAAGCGTTCAGCTATGCACTGTGTACTGGCCTTTTGTGCGTCACCTGCCAGATTGCCACAACTCATACATTGAGCTCCACCTGCCATTTCTCGACTCCCGTTTCCAACTGTTCTACACATTGTTTTTATTGTCACCCCCCCCCCACTATCCACAAATCTGTCGCATTCTTCTGTCGACTTCAAGCTTACAAGTATCCCACATTTCTGTGCATATTCTTTAGATATAATTTCTATTCTATTTAAAACACACACACATACATATTTAATATAGATATACTATATAGTATTTAATATGTGGTATTTACATATACATATGATATCAAGACATGAACGACCCTGCATAGCGCATTGCTGCCTCGGTTATGTCGACTACAATGATAAATCTGTGGTAGATCCCTTCCCCCAAGTACCTCCTCCGGTTCTGGGGCCGCGCTGCCTTGCTGTCCACTGGGTCACCGGTAAGTAACAAATTCTCTGCTTCTCTCCCCAGTCTCTGTCACCCTGGATGTTGAAACAGCCTCTCAGGAGCTTGAGGTGTCTGAGGATCGGAAGCGGGTCAGATTGTCCCAATACGAGCCGGTAAACAGACAGAGTCTGTTCGGTTTTCTGAATGACCGGAAGAAGTTCACTGCTCAGCCTTGTGTGCTGGGATCGGAGGGACTCACATCGGGGAGACACTACTGGGAGGTGGAGGTGGCGAGCAGTCAGAGATGGGGGCTGGGTGTCGCTGCAGAGTCTGTGGAGAGGAAGAAAGAAATCAAACTAAAACCGAAATTTGGCGTCTGGGCCATTGGGCGAAGTGCTGTCAGTTTTTATGCATTCACCTCCCCTGTCTCCCGTCTCCCTGCCGATCCCATCCCCGGGAGGGTGGGAGTTTATCTCAGCTACGAGTCCGGGACAATCTCATTTTACAACACAGAGACCAAGTCCCATCTCCACACCTTCACTGGGAATAAATTCACGGAGAAACTGTATCCTTTCTTTTGGACTCTGGATGAAAAGCACTGGCTGAGAATCTGCTGCCATTACGATTAGGATCGGGAAAACGGCGTGGTCCTGGGACTGGCGTGAGGAGCGCAACGCATCGGCTGTGGGACGGAAGCTGCGCTGAACAGGCTCCATTTAATCCCCAAAGACTGTACTGTGAGTCTGAAAAGGGTCCGAAGATGACTGGAAGAATTGCATCAGCCTTGATCGAATGACTGAATTTATGCCGTAGCTCTGCTGATTTTAACGTGTTATCTGCATCCTTCGCACTTGGAAATAATCGACATGTCCGCGAATTCCGCAATAGCTGCGTGCGGAGAGTCCCGTGATCCCCGACTCATCTTCCTCATGTCTTCCGAGTCTTTCGTTTAGTCAACGGGTGGCATGGCGATAAACGGAAATAAAAATGTCTTAAACCTTTCTTTGTTTTCACATCCATTGTTTGCACAAAATTGTTGACGGTTGTTAAGAAGGTGTAAGGTGTGTTAGTCTTCATTAGTCGGGGATTGAGTTCAAAAGCGGCGAGGGAATTTGCAAGTCTATAACACACTGGTTATATCTCATTGGGAGTATTCTGTTCAGTTCCGGTTGCCTCATTCTAGGGAAGACATCGGAACTTTAGAAAGGGTGCAGTGGACATTTAACAGGATGATGTCTGGGTTAGAGGACTTGCCTTAGGACGAGAGGGTGACCGAGCTGGAGCTTTGCTCCTTGAGGACGGGAGCTGACTTGATAGAAGTTCAGGAAGTTAGAGTGAATAAACAGAGATTTCTTTCCCCAGAGCAAAAACGGATAATATGAGGGAGCATTATTATGAGGAAAGGATGGGAGGATGTCAGAGGTAAGTCGTTTTATTTCACACAGAGAGTGGTGGGGGTGGGAACACCCTGCTAAGGGTGGTTGTGGATGCAGATACATTAGGGGCATTTGAGAAGTAGAATCGAGTTTAATATCACTGGCAAACGTCGACAGTGCTTCTCCCTTTAGATGCTGCCTGGCCTGCTGTGTTCCACCAACATTTTGTGTGTGTTGTTTTAAGATTTGTGTTATTTTCTGCTTTAAGTCAAGTCAAGTCATTTTTTATTGTCATTTCAACCATAACTGCTGGTACAGTACACAGTAAACACGAAACAACGTTTTCAGGACCATGGTGCTGCATGAAACAATACAAAAACTACACGAGACTACAGACCTACCCAGGACTGCGTAAAGTGCACAAGACAGTGCAGGCATTACAATAAATAATAAACAAGACAATAGGCACAGTAGAGGGCAGTAAGTTGGTGTCTGTCCAGGCTCTGATATTTTTTAAATTGGCATGTCGCTTGCGGAAGTGGGCCGTAAGGTCGGTAAGAACAAATCGAGCATTCGCACAATAAAGCAGAAAGAAAGAGGTTGAAATTTTTCATCCTGCATATTATTTAGCTCAGAATGACAGACCATACTCTGATCACTTTGTCTTATTGGAGCTTCAGTAAAAATGGCATTGACATTGGAATGGGACTGCATTCCCACACTGGTGCTACAGAGATAATTAATCGCAGAGCCATTAATATGAAAAAGCAAATTTGCCAGCAAATTTTCTGTTCTCATTGATGAATCAGCAAGCCTGAGCATTGAGACTGTCCTAATAGTTTATTTGAAATGTGAATGTGATAAGGAAGGTGATCCCCATTTTGTGTTTTTAGATCTAATTGAACAGCCTGATCAGAAAGCTGAAACTATTGAACTGTCTCAATAACCATGGGTTTGATGACTCTTACTTGAAACAGAACCCTGTAGCATTTGCTAGTGATGGGGTGAGTGTAATGCTTGGTGTCAAATCTAGTGTTGCTACAATTCTCAAGGAACATTACGCTGATGTGATAATTTGGCCCTGTCTTAATCACAGATTAGAACTTGCAGTAGGCGATTCAGAGAGAGAAGTTCATGGAATAAATAATTTCCAATCATTTAATGGACAAATTGTACTCTGTTTACAGTAGATCACCTCTAAATCAAAAGGAACTGTCTGAATGTGTCTCTCAAGTAGAACAACACATTTGCAAAATAGTCTGTGTTCTGGGCACCAGGTAGATAGCTAGCTCATTTCGAACAGTTTCAGCAGTATGGCAAAATGATGAAGCACTGTGTTTTTATTTTGAAAAAGCAATGAAGGATAAATCAAGATCTGGGAGTGACAGAAAACCCTGTGAAGGTCTGTTCAACAGACCCTCTTCAGAACAGTTTCTATTGGACTGAGCTCTAATGTATGACTCCTTGCACGAACTTGGTTTACTGTCAGAGTGTTCACAGAAACACACTACTCCGATTGTTTATGCAGGCAAACTGATCCAATGGAGCATAAGATCACTGCATGGACTGAAAGAGCAACCTGGTATAAAAACTCCAGATCTGCGGAAACAGAGTCAGAATCGGGTTAATTATCTCTGTTTATATGATGTGAAATGTGTTGCTTTGAGCAGTAGTGCAGTGCAGAGACATAACATCACTATGAATTATAAAATAAATAGTGCAAGTGAAGGAATAATGGGGGAATCAGTGGGAATCTGTGTGTCATCCCCGGCACAAAGAAGATGGTTGTGGTGTTTGGAGCCGATCATCTCAGCCACAGGACATCTCTGCAGGAACTCCTCAGGACAGAGTCCTCGGCCCAAACACCCTCAGCTGCTTCCTCAACGACCTTCTGTCCATCGTAAGGTCAGAGGTCGGGATGGTCACTGATGACGACACAATGTTCAGCACCATCTGCCACCCCTCAGGTAATGAAGCAGCCCACAGCACAAATGCAGCAAGACCCGGACAATATCCAGGCCTGGGCTGATAGGTGGCAAGTGACAATCACACCACACAGTGTCAGGCAGTGATGTCTGAGGAAGGAATCTCTGGGAATCATGAGAATTGGGAAAATTGTGAAATATTCAAACTAGCTGTCTTATTGTTTGGGAAGTTGTAGTAGTTAGGCCAAGGGAGAAGGTGACTGAGAGGTGTCGATATGACAGTCAGGTCAGTGATTACACTGGGGACGTGTTCAGTCAGCAAGGTGAAGCTCACTGGATCAAAGGTAAACAGGTGGAGGTCGGATTGCAGACCACGGCAGGAGAGTTTATCATCAGATAAGGAGAGTCACGGCAGGAAAACGGTCAGAAATGAAAACAGTGAATTACAGAGAGCATTGGGAAATGACTGTCAGTGAGATAGTGAGACACCACATAGAAATAATCAAAGGCCAAATATTACAGAGAAATGTAGGTTTCTGATGATTTTTTGTGAAATCCTCATGTCACCATTGTATAACAGGAACCCGTAAGATCATTGACTCAGTGGAGTATCTTTGAGATCACACTTGAAGTGTTCCCCAATGTTCACTGTAACCGGGTCTGAATAAACTGACTTGTTCCCGAAACTCACCACTGCTGTCTGGCAGGTTCTTTCTGTGCTGTTCCATCTGAACGGTATTTAAGTGGGAGACTGGTCCCCACACCCACAACCCAACCCCCAGTCCCTGTCCCTCGAGCTGCTGTTGTGGAAGCTGCCTGATGAAGACTGTCAGACTCAGCGACGTGGAGATTGAAGAGCAACACACTCAAAATACTGGACGAACTCAGGGGGTCAGGCAGCAGCTGTGGAGAGGATAACAGTCGTCGTTTCAGACCGAGACCCTTCAACGCTGTTTATTCCTCTCCATATGCTGCCTGACCGGCTGAGTTCCTCCAGGATATTGTGTGTGTTGCTCTGGAATACCAGCATCTGATGAATCTCTTAGAGTACAAAGTAAATGGCAGGATACTTGGCAGGGTGGAGGAGCAGAGGGATCTGGGGGTACATGTCCACAAATCCCTGAAAGTTGCCTCACAGGTAGATAGGGTAGATAGGATAGGGTAGTTAAGAAAGCTTATGGGGTGTTAGCTTTCACAAGCCGAGGGATAGAGTTTAAGAGTCGCGATGTAATGATGCAGCTCGATAAAACTCTATTTAGGCCACACTTGGAGTACTGTGTCCTGTTCTGGTTGCCTCAGTATAGGAAGGATGTGGAAGCATTGGAAAAGGTACCGAGGAGATTTACCAGGATGCTGCCTGGTTTAGAGAGTATGGATTATGATCAGAGATTAAGGGAACTAGGGCTTTACTCTTTGTAGAGAAGGAGGATGCAGGAGACATGATAGAGGTGTACAAGATATTAAAGAGGAATAGACAGAGTAGACAGCCAGCGCCTCTTCCCCAGGGCACCACTGCTCAGTACAAGAGGACATGGCTTTAAGGTAAGGGGAGGGAAATTCAGGGGGGATATTACAGAAAGGTTTTTCACTCAGAGAGTGGTTGGTGCGTGGACTGCACTGCCTGAGTCAGTGGTGGAGGCAGATACACTAGTGAAGTTTAAGAGACTTCTAGACAGGTATATGGAGGAATTTAAGGTGGGGGGTTATATGGAAGGCAGGGTTTGAGGGTCGGCGCAACATTGTGGGCTGAAGGGCCTGTAATGTGCTGTACTATTTTGTATTCTATGTTCTCTTGTGTTTGTGAGTGGAGATTCCAGCCCAGTGCCCCTGCTCTCTGGGGCTGACGGGGTTTAGAAGACGGGGGTGGGGGGGGGGGGCGGAATGATTTCCACACGTGGACCCTGTTCAGAACAAGTGAGACCGGATCTTTGGAGCCGGGCCGGGTCAAGCAGGGAAATGGAAATCAGGAGTTGAATGTTTTCAACACTGTGACGTGCAATGTCCAGTCCTGTGGTGATTCCTGCAGCCACATCTTTGTCATCGCCACAGCATCACCCTCCTCACAGCAGATTCTCTGCACATCCCGTGTTCCATAGCATTAACTGATTTAATTGTTGCTCTCAATTTACATTAATCACCGTCGTTACACCTCGGTCTTACTATCTTCAGTCCTCGAGCTAAACAAAACGAGCTTATTGAGGAACACCGAGGGTCAGGCAGCTTCTGTACAGAGAAATGGACAATCGACAATTCAGTTTGCGATCCTTCACCTGGACTGTCTCAACCCGGAATACCTTCTGTCTATTTTTCTCCACAAATGCTGTCTGAACCGCTTAGTTCCTTCCAGACTCTTGCATTTACAGTCCCTTGTATATCTCTTTTCAGGATTTGTCTCTTCAGTTCTGCCGTAGACTGAACCAAGCTCCTCTCTCCGGCTTTATCTATGTTTAATGTGTTTCTGATCGCTGCTGTGGAAATGAACACGATTCCTGCTTCACTGAAAAGGAACATTCATTCCCGAGACTGCAGCGCCCCTAGTGGACAGCCGCGGTACCGCAGGCGTTCAGCAGCTCCCCGAAAGTGAATGGACCTTGAGCCAGGAAGTACCAGGAGTTAACATGGCTTCGAAAGGACAGGTCGAGAGTTTAACCGAGGAGGTAATTTGTCCCATCTGCCTGGATTTCTTCACCGATCCGGTTATACTGAAGTGTGGTCACCACTTCTGCCGCTCCTGTATCACACGGTGTTGGGAAAGGGAGGAGAGAAACTCCTGCCCGGAATGTAGAGAGGAGTTTGCGGACCGCACCCTCAGGGCCAGTCGGGCTTTAGCAAATCTGTCTGAGAAAGCTCGAAAACTAAACCTGAATCTGAAAGGGAAGGAAAGTAAACTTCACTGCGAGAAACATGGGGAAGAACTGAAGCTGTTTTGTGAGACGGACGAGACACTGATCTGCCTGATCTGTGCGACTGCGCGGGAACTGAAGTCTCACAACTTCATGCCGGTTAACGAAGCCGCTGAAATCTACAAGGTAAAACTAACCAGGTTTTGATCAGCTGTTTACTTAGGTGCATATTTTGGTCTAATGCCTTTACTCTCTGTTTCCCAGGGTCGAGTTAAATCTTCCTTAGACTCTTTCACTAAAAAGAAAAGAGACTTCGAGGAGATGGAGCAACAACAGAAAGAGAAGATTTCTGGAGTTCGGGTGAGGCTCCTGGGAAGAATTTACAAATTCGCTGTGTAGTTTTGTTCCCTTTAATGCAGAATAGCAGAGTATCGCAGCTCCAGTAACCTGGGACCGATCCTAACCCCTGGAGCTGTCTGCGTGGAGTTTACATGTTCTCCCTGAAACCAGTACCTTCCTTTAGCCGACATTGCATGGTTGAACGGTAAATTGGCGACTGTAATTAACCTTCTGACGTTGGGTGGTCTGTGATTCAGGTCGGGGTTAGTGGGTCAGAGACGGAGTATATGTTTCAGGGAGACGTGGGGGAATGTGATGGAGGGGATTGTTCTGAGAACCAGCATAGACTTTAATGGGCTGAATGGTTACCTTCCATGTTAGAAGGAAATACAAAAAACAGCCTCAAATAGTAAACTAGCCTCTCCTTTCATTGACAGGAACAGTCACACAGCCTTCAGTCCCAGATCACATCCCATTTTGATGAACTGCGCCGGGTTCTCACTGAGAAAGAGCAGCGTGCACTCCGAGATCTCAGAGAAGAAGAGGAGAGGATTCTGAATCCAATGGAAAAAAATCTTCGAGAGATTCAAGAGAATTTAAATTCCATCCAGGAAGAAATCTCAAAGTTACAGGAACAGATGGATCAACAAGAAAATATCACATTCCTCATGGTGAGAGATTTCAGTTTGCTTCTGTAAAAGTGCCCAGACACAAAATGATGTATTTTATCATAAATACTGTAGTTGAAAACTGATTTCCACCATGTGGACATCCTGACTGTTCACAGTTGTTGTTGTCCCAAACCGGCCTCCCACAACATCTGTACATTACAGGACAGTCTGCAACCTTCTCGGGAATGAGTTACTCTGATCAGAGCACTGAGCTGGTGGTCGTTTCTGTGATTCCCACGTATAATATCCCCTGAGACTCAGAGTAACACCCAGTTGCAGTCACAGGCTGTGAGTGTGTTTCTGATATTCTCTTCACCACATTTCTTGTGGGATTTATTAACAACCAAATGATGCTTTATCTTTGACTTTTGGTCTCACACAAGCAGAAATATTTTCTCAACTCCGACCCCATCAAATCCATTCAGAAAGTTAAATTCCTCCATCTGATCCTCCCTGACATCGTATGCAGATAAAAAATACACAACCTGTCCAGTCTCTCTTGCATTTCCATCCTCTCAGTTTTGGTATAAATTTCATAAACACTCCTTGTACTTTCTCCCATTGTTCCCCTCTTTCTCCATTCTTTTCAGTTTGAGAGAGTGAAGTTGGAATTTTCAGCAGCTTGTAATAACTTGTCTCAGATTCCTGCTGTTCGGATGCCGACGGTCAATCTCAGTCAATTGAGATCTGTGTTTGATTTATTTCAGGAGGAAGCTCGTCGGAAGAGGAGGTAGGACATGGTCTTTACTGAAACTCTGTATGGATTTGTAAAATAGTTCAAATATCACTGATGCTCAGTTTATAACCAGCTGTATGATATTTACAGGATTAGTGAGGAAGACCAGACATTGTCAGTGACAGACGGTGCCCTACTGGTTGAAAAATTCTATCACCCCTATTTGTTCGACATAGCATTGGGAGAACCGTTTGACGGCATCAAGCGAGGTAAAACATACAGATTCATTCCGGCACCAACCCCACCTGCCGGGAGGCATCACTGCCACATGGTCAGCTGGAGATGTCAGACCCTTGAACACACCAAACCAGGGGCAATATACAAACAATTCTCTGGTCTGTTAGGGGAATCACTGCATCCTGTTCCCATTTGCACTGGACAAACAAGCCAATGCACGGGTTTGAATCCTGACATGGTAGCTCTGGAATTAATATTCCATTAATGACATTAAAGAGGATAAAATCTGGTATCACTGCGGTGACAGGGATTGTCAGAATAATACACCAGTCCTTCGAGCCCCTCCCCCTGTCTGACCTGTCCATGACCGCAGTCTGATTGACTCAGCTCTGCCCCCTGCTGGACTCGCCAGTCTCACTGTTGTGATCAAACCACCACATTGAGACTGAGCCCGGACACACCAACCAGCTTTAACACTGGTGGACACAGCATAACTGGTCTGGCAAATCTCCCTCACACACATTCACAAGAAGGCTGAGCAGATTGTAGTCAGAGCCTCAGCATTGCACATTGTTAGTCCCCTCAGTAACCTGGAAACTATTCTCTTCAGACACAGTGAATGGTTTCTATTTGAACAATTCACACACGTGTCACACATTGTCAACACACACTGGACATGTGAAGACACAATGTAACATCCAAATAGTTCAATGTGCACACTCACCTTCATTGTGTACACTGATATTTACCACAACACACACACACACACACACACACACACACACACACACACACACACACACACACAATGATACATTAATATATTGATAATATCCAAATGCACCATCGGAGTGGGACACATTGTCAGAGACACAGACACATTTCCCCCTGTTTGTCCCATATCCTTCTAACCATTGCCTATTGTTGTACCTGTCTAAATTGAATTTATACTATTTTAATTTTACCTCTTTCTACAGCTTCCTTTGGCAGCAAATTCCACACGTACCCACTTCCCTCACAGAGAGAAAGTTGCCCCACAGATCCCTTAAAAAATTTCCCCTCTCACCTTCAATCTCTGCCCTCTAGTTCTGGACTCCCCTGGTTCCCTGGTGTGACCTTCCAGCCCTTCTTACGGCAGCACCTGAGCCACCCTCCAGTCTTCCAGCAGCTCACCTGTGGGGAAATGTGAAGCAAATATATCTGCCAGAGTCTCTGCAAATTCATCCTCTGTCCTAATGAGGGGCTGTGGGGAGAGGGTTTGTGGGAAAGGGTCCTGTCGGCAACCCGAATGTGCCTGCGGCCCAACGGCCTCTCCCCCCGGTCCTGGGGCCGCGCTTCCCGAGTCTCTTCCGATCCCCGGGGACTCTCTAATTCTCTGCTTCTCCCCCCAGTCTCTGTCACCCTGGATGAAGAAACGGGGCATCCGGAGCTCGAGTTGTCTGAGGATCGGAAGAGTGTGAGACGGACCGGGATCCGGAGGGATCTTCCTGACACCGGGAAGAGGTTCACAAACTGGGCTTGTGTGGTGGGATCTGAGGGATTCACATCGGGGAGACATTACTGGGAGGTGGAGGTGACGGGGAATCGGAACTGGTGTCTGGGAGTCGCCGCAGAGTCTGTGGAGAGGAAGGGAGGGCTCACACCGAGTCCGGAGACCGGATTCTGGATCATCGGGCGGTTTAATGACGAGATGAAAGTTCTCAGCTCCCCTGTGTCCCGTCTCCCTGCCGATCCCATCCCCGGGAGGGTGGGTGTTTATCTCAGTTACGAGTCCGGGACAGTTTCATTTTACAACGCGGAGACCAAGTCCCATCTCCACACCTTTAGTGGGGACAAATTCACGGAGAAACTTTATCCTTTCTTCTGGACTGGATACATAAACGGATGGCTGAGAATCTGCTCCGGTTGGGCTCCGGGTCTGTAAACGGGTCGGGTCCCGGGACCGGCGTCAGGTGAAATTCAGTGTAAATATAAATGTGCTGAGAGTGAAATAAAGACAATGTGAGAATTATCGATCCATTAATTTTAACTCGTTCACCGCATCCGTCAACGGAACAGAAACACTGCGGATTCAGCAGCTGCCGCGGGCGGCGGGTCCTGAGCTCCCCGGCTCCCCCGGGTGCTAAAGTCCACCGGGACTGACAGGGTAACTGGGGCAAGCGGTGGTGGTGCTGACTGGGAGAGGGAGGTCAGGGTGACTCTTGGTAACACGGGACATGTAGTGGTGATAACACACAAAGCACCAGAGACTCCCAGCGTGTCAGATAAAATCTATGGAGGGAAATGGACAGTTGACGTTTTGGCTCAAGGCCCTTCATCTGGACTGAAAGTCAGAGTGAAGATGAGCTGTTCAGGATGGTGGAGAGAAGGATGGAGACAGAGCTGGCAGGTGATGGGTGGATCCAGGTAGATCAGGGAGGGGTGGAGTGTGGAAATGAGTCAGAAACTGGGAGGTGAGAGGTGTCAGTTACAAAGGGCTGAAGATTTTGGAATCTGGCAGAAAGAGAAAGTGGAGCCCGGAGTAAAGGGAGGGAGGTGGGGAGGTGTGTGTGGGTGATGGGCAGATGGAGAGAGGTTAGGATAGGAAGGGGAAGAGATAGGGTGATGGGGCAGATGGATCAGGACGAGAGAGACGATTAAACAGGAGAAGTGACAGAGGGAGCGACTACCAGAAGTTTGAGAAATCGATGTTGATGCCGTCAGGTTGCCGGCCACCCTGGTGGGACTTGAGGAGCCGTTCCTCTAATTTACGAGACAAATGGAGCTGGGATCTCTACATGAATCAGATATTCAGTTTAAGACCAGACGATATCGAAGCAGAAATAGGCCATTAGGTCCATCAAGTTTTCTCTACCTTTCAATCATGGGCTTATCAGATTCTTCCAGACATCTCCACCCCCTGCCTTCTCCCCATACCCTTTGATGTACCGGCTAATCAAGAACCTATCTCTCTCTGCTTGAAATGCACCTAATAGCTCGGCCTCCACAGCCGCTCGTGGCAACAAATCCCACAGATTTACCACCATCTGATTGAAGTAAATTCTCCGCATTTCAGTTCTAAAAGGACGTTCTTCAATCCTGAAGTCATGCCCTGTTGTCCTAGAATCCCCTACCATGGGAAATAACTTTGCCAAATCTAATCTGTTCAGACCTTTTAACACTTGGAATTTTTCTATGAGATCCCCCCTCATTCTCCTGAACTCCAGGGAATACAGCCCAAGAGCTGCCAGACATTCCTCAATGGGTAACCCTTTCATTCCTGGAATCTTTCACGTGAATATTCCGTAAACCCTCTCCAATGTCAGTATATATTTTCGAAAATAAATAATTAAAATTTATTTATTAAATAAATAAATTTAAAAATAAACTTATTTTTATTTCTAAAATAAAAAGGAGCCCAAAACTGCACATAATACTCCAAGTGTGGTCTCATAAGTGCCTGATAGACCCCTCAACATCGCATCCCTGTTCTTGTATTCTACACCTCTAGAAATGAATGTCAACATTGCATTTGCCTTCTTCACCTCGGACTCAACCTGGACTCAACAAGGACTCCCAAATCCCTTTGCATTTCTGCATTTTGAATTCTCTCCACTTCTAAATGCTTGTCTGCCCATTTATTTTTTTCCACCACTTTCCAACATTATTTTTAAATTGCCGCATCTTTGCCCCATTCCCCTAAACTATCTAAGTCTCTCTGCAGGCTCTGTTTCCTCAACACTGCCCCCTCCACCAGCTATCTTTGTGTCATCGCCAAATTTAGCCAAAAATCCATTGATCCCATAGTCCAAATCATTGACATACATCGTAAAAAGCAATGGTCCCAACATTGACCGCTGTGGAACTCTACAGGTAACCAGCAGCCAGACAGAATAGGATCCCTTTATCCCCACTGTTTTCTGCCCACCAGCCAATGCTCCACCCATGCTAGCAACTTCACCGTAATTCCATGGGCTCTTATCTTGCTAAGCAGCCTCATGTACACCACAGATCTTCCATCTCCTTTGCCTACCCTGTTTGAAATTTCCTCAAAAATTTGCAGTGGGTTAGTCAGGAAAGATTTTCAGGTGTAGCCCGTCCTTTTTGAACAGGTCGTTCCTCCCCCAGTGATCCAGGAATCCGAAACCCTGCCCGCAACACCAGTCTCTCAGCCACACATTAATATGCCTGTTCAAGCTATTCTTGTGCTCATTACCAATTGTCACAGGCAGCAATCCTGAGATTACTACCCCGGAGGTCCTGCTTTTCAGCTCCCTACCCAACTCCCTGAATTCTCTCTTCAGGACCTCCTCCCTTTTTCTACCAGTGTCATTAGTACCAACGTGTACCAAGACTTCTGGCTGGTCAACCTCTCCGTTCAGTATACTCTGCACCCGATCCGAGACATCCTGTACCCTGGCACCTGGGAGGCAACACACCATGTGGGTATCTCTATCAGGCTGACAGAGCCTCCTGTCTGTTCCCCTCATTATGGAATCCCCCTGACTACCGCCTTCCTCATCTTCTTCTCTCCCTTCTGCACCACAGAACCAGGCTCAGTGCCAGAGACCCGATCACTGTGGTCATCCTGGGTCAGGGTCACCCCCCTCAACAGCATCCAAAACGGACACAGTATATAACCAGGAAATGCTGGAAAAACACAGCAGGTTGGTCAGGATCTGTGGAGAGAGGAACAGGCTTCACGTTCCACGTCGGTGACCTCTCCCGGAATTGATTCAAACACTGCCTGCTCTGTTGTGGGTTTCAAGTAATTTCTGTTTTGGTTTAGTTCTTCCAGCATCTGATTGAAGAAAAAATGGGAGTGCAGTGTAATTTCGTCCGGAAGGGGGATAAAGAAGAAGGAATGTGATAGGAAAGGGAAGTGGACCATTAGAGAAATCAGGTTGGATCGACCCGGAGAGGTACAGTGAAGGTGAGAGAGACGGGGACACGATATTTTGGAGCCGGAAGTGTGGCAACACATGCAGGCGGATTCCAGCACAATCCTCGGGCAGACTGTGTTGGTCAGTGCTTATTAATAAAATTAAAGAAAATCAAAGAATCTGAATATATTGTATCTCTGGATGCAGAGAAAGCCTTTGATAGGGTGGAGTGGCCTTATTTATTTCAGGTTTTGAAGAGGTTTAATTTTGGCCCGGGATTTATTTCCTGGACTAAATTGATTTACCATACCCCGGTGGCTGCGGTTACAACTAATAATCAAAAGTCCTCTTATTTTAGATTATATAGAGGAACCCGTCAGGGTTGTCCTCTCAGTGATTTATTATTTAATTTGGTTTTAGAACCACTTGCTATCGCTCTTAGGGATTCTAATTCTGTGCAGGGTATTAAGAGAGGGGATAAATTACATAAGGTTTCATTATATGCGGATGATTTATTAGATTACATTTCAAACCCTAGGAAATCTAGTCTTTTAATGCTATCGATATTTACGGTATTTAGTATTACATAAAAGTGAACTATTTCCTATTAATAATTATTCTGATTATTATGTTCAAATACCTTTTAATATTGCTAACAACCATTACGCTTACCTCAGTATCAAAATTACTAAAAATTTTAAGGACCTATAGAAGTATAATTTCTCCCCTCTAATTGAATATGCACAACAAGCGCTTTCTAAATGGTCGCCTATGTCAATGTCATTGAAGGGTCAAATTAATGCAATAAGAATAATTTTTTTACTGAAATTTTGATATATATTTCAAGCAGTTCCCTCTCTTGTTCCAAAAACATTTTTTGATTATGATTTTGTCTTATGCTTGGAATAACAGAAGCTCTTGAGTGATTAAACTTATATTGCAAAAATCAAAAAAAAGATAGAGGACTGGCCCTTCCAAACTTTAGATTTTATTATTGGGCAATCAATGTTCATTATGTTACTTTTTGGATGTATGATATAAACAACCAGGATCACCCTCCATGGTTGCATTTGGAGGAAGATTCAATAATGGGGTATTCTTTAGCTTCTTTATTAGGAGCTTCCCTTCTGTTTTTGTTCTCCAGAATAGGTAGACAAGCTGTCAATCCTATCGTTAAACATACTTTAAAAATCTGGTTTCAGTTTCGTAGATTTTTTGAATTAAATAATTTTTTAATCTCTAGTAATATTTATTCTAATTTTTTTAACCATCAACTCTGGATAAGGCTTTTTAATATGGAAAACTAAGGAATAAAAACTTTTTTAGATTTGTTCTTACAGGATTGTTGAATGTCTTTTTCGCAGTTAATGGATAAATATGATATCTCAAACACACATTTTTTAGATACTTACAGGTTAAGAATTTTTTACGTGATTTTTTACCGAATTATCCTTTGGTCTATTCTTCAAATTTGGCTTATGCTGTTTTTCAGCTTAAACCATTTCAAAAACAATTAATAGCTATGATTTATAAACAGTTAATGAATGCTCGCATGTCGCCTAATGATAATGTTCAATACTCTTGGGAAATGGAACTTCAATATTCATTTTAAGATGATCAATGGAGTAACATTCATTATCTAGTTAATTATTCCATTATCTGTAAACGCCATTCCTTAATTCAGTTTTAGATAGTACATAGGGCCCATAGGTCAAAATATAAATTGGCACATATATTTCCTAATATAAGCCCTATTTGTGACAGATGTAAACTAGAGGTGGCTACTCTAACTCACAAGTTTTGGTCCTGTGTAACCTTAAATAGTTTTTGGAGAGATGTGTCTGGAAAACTATCTAAAGTTGTAGATGTGGATGTTCAACCCAATTCACTTACGGCAATTTTTGGGATTATTCCAGAGGAAGTAGGTAGAGTATCTGCTTCTGCTCAACGTGTGACAGCCTTTTCAACTTTACTGGCCAGGAGAGCTATCTTGTTATACTGGAAAGAATCTAATCTGCCTACTGTTTTCTATTGACTCTCCTCCATTATGTTATGTCTAAGCTTGGAGAAAATTAGAAGCCGGATGTTTGACACGTCTTTTAATTTTGAGCAAGTCTGGCGACCCTTTATTCGATATTTTCATATGATTTAATTTATTTTTAATTTATTTTTTCTTATTCTCTTTGGGGAAAATCCTGATCCGTGGACTGCCCAATCTTTCTTTTCTTTTCTTTTTTTTTAAATTTCAATTTCGTTTAGTGGGTCTTTTCCTTTATATAATTAACATTTTCCAATTTTTTTTACGATTTGTTAAGAGGGGTTGTGGTTTTTGATTATACTGTATATATAACAGTGCAATATTATACCTATTTGATTTTGACAATATATACTTTATTGCTGTTTATATGTCTTTTACATTACCTGCTGCTAAACCTCTCCTCTGATTTGTATATTTTTTTTACTGAAAATCAACAAAAAGATTGAAAAATGAAGTGTTGGTCATTGACGCAATGGAGAAATGTAAATGGTGCAGCCCTTGTGTTTATTTGTGTATGGCGGAGAGAGAGAGAGAGAGTCTGAAACTTGCTCTAGGCTCCCCAGGTAGATGCAGGGATGGTGTTTCTGGTAACGGCGGTGTCAGGAGGAGGAGGCACAGGGCGGGGACAACAGTTCAGAGGTGAATAAATGTATTTATAGAGCTCATAACCTAACAGGGCTGTGCACATTTACACATCAACTATGTTGAGGAGAGACGTGGATAGGGTTTTGGATAGAAAGTGAATCTGTAGAAACAGCATGAGCACAGGGAAGTGGTATTGATCATGTCTAATGGGAGAGCAGGTGTGAGGGGCTGAATGGCCTCCTTGCTTCAGTTTCTGATGTTCTTCAGAGCAGTGTACAGACTGACCAGGGGGAGGATAGAAAGGTCCGGGGAATGAATAGAGGCGAAAACAGGAGGGTGAAAAGGTGTTTAAATATCAATTAAATCAATCAATCAATCAATCAGGAAAATGTCTTTGACACTGAAATGTGGGGTCTTGATACAGCAGAAGATTGTGAGGTGTTGGATACACTGGGATTCCTCAAACACGGATGCAGGAAAACTTCCTGACTTCCCCCCTGTACAGCCCTCCTCTGATGTGAGGTCCCACTCTTCCGAATGAGACTAATGGAGGTGACAGCACACACACCGGCCCTTCGACGTAACATGTCCCTGACAACCAAGGTGGCTTCCTCAGACGTTCCATTTGACAGCATTTGGCCAGCATTCCTCTAAACATTTTCAATCAAGAACTTGTCCAAATGTCTTAAAAATGTTTCAGTTCTATCAGCGTCTACCATTTCCTCTGACAGCTCATCCCATTTACCGACTGTTGTGAGTGAGGAAACAGATTCGATAGGTCTCACAGACAAGGAGTCTGGACAGACAGTCTTCGTAGTAAGGGATTTTATGTGCAGAAGGCAAACGTGGGAAAATGACAACAGGAGCAACACCCACATCCACACAAAATACAGTACGTGCACAACGCTGGAAGAACTCAGCAGGTCAGGCAGCATCCGTGAGAAATGAGTAGCCAACATTTCGGGCCGAAACCCTTCATCAGGAGTTGGATTGGCAATAAAACACAACCAGACAATTAATAACGAACATCGGAAAATCACTCACACACACACACACACACACACACACACACACTCACACACACAAACACTCACACACACAAACACTCACACACACACACACTCACACACACAAACACTCACACACACACAAACACTCACACACACAAACACAAACACAAACACAAACACAAACACAAACACAAACACAAACACACACACACACTCACACTCACACACACACTCACACACACACACTCAATACGATATCCGCCCTCCCCCTCGGCTTGTGCAGACACTGCTCTTCCGCTCGGGAACAATACTCACACTCCAACCCTATTCAATGCACAACTCACCAACAGCTGGGTGGTCCCTCGGAGACAGCAAAAATGACAGCGGCTCAAGCACACGTGGCTTCCTTTATAGTGCAGCAGGACTGGTGAGTCCAGCCCAGGTCATTCACAGGGAAGCCAATGGCTCGGTGCCAGTCGAGTTAAGCTGATTACAAAGGCCAATTGCCAAGTACAGGGCGAATTAAAGGAGCCAATGGTCAGTTGTGCATTGATGGGTGAGGAGGGGTCAAACTTTGATTGGCAGGTGGCGTGTCTTTCGACCAGGTAATCGGCAGGTGACAGTCACGACCCCTCCAATACACCATCCACCTTCTGTGTGGAAAATTTGCCGCTCAGGTCCCCTGCTGATCTTTACCGTCTGAGTTTAAATCTGTATCCTCCAGTTTAGACTCCCCTCCCCGGTGAAAGACTGTGACCATCGACCTAATCACTGCCCTGCAGGAATTCATCAATCACAATAATGTCAACCCTCAGTCTCCTTTGCTTCAGGAAAACAGTCCAGGTCGATCCAGATTCTCCTGAAGCCCTTGAGCCCCGGTAACGTTCCTGTGAATCTTGTCTGCACACATTCCAGCTGAACGTCATCCTTTCTACAGCTCGGTGACCAGAACTGCACCCAGTACTCTGTGTGTGGTCTCTCCAATGTCTTGTACAGCTGTAACACGACAAACCATCTCATGTACTTAATCCCCAATCGATGAAGTCCAGCGTACCAGACCCCTTCGTCACTACACTGTCTACCCGTGTCTCTACTCTCAGGAACTATGTACTTGATCCCCTGGGTATTTCTATTCTACAACACTCCAGACCCCCCATTCCCCGCCTGTTCATTTCCCTGTTTAAATGCCTGTTTGAACTGATGAATTTCAGAGTTGTAAACTTTGATAATTAAATGAACCTTTGAAACTCTTAAACATCACGATTGTGTCTGTTTCCACCACTCCCTATCCCGGCCGTCATTCCCGACACAAACCACTCATTGTGTCAGGAAACATTCCTTCAACATCTCGATTCCATTTTGAAACTTTACCCTTCATGTGGTGCCCTCAGAGAGATGACACTGACTGGGCCAGTCTCAAAATTAGACCAGTAAACATTGGTTAGAAGGGCCTGTTCCTGTGCTGTCCTGTTCCATGTTCAGTGTTGGAAATATCACAGACAGGGACACAGCAATTTCCTCTCTGGATTCCCACCATGTCAGACAATACACTAGGTCAGACCCCAGGTTTATTCAGCTTTATGTGTTTAAATTTGCCAGCCTCCTTTGTAATGTCAGCATGTTTCAGGACATTATTATTCTCCTCCCTGAATTCCCCAGCTTCCATGACCTTCTCCACAGTAAATACAGATGAGGCAGGATTTATGAGCATTTGGAAAGACACAAACTGATTTGGGATAGTCATGGCTTTGTCAAGGGCAGGTCGTGCCTTACGAGCCTGATTAAAGTCTTTGGAGATGTAACAAAACACTTGATGATGGTAGAGCAGTGGAAGTAGTGTGTATGGATTTCAGTAAAGGATGATGGAGCTGGTTGAGTTTACAACTTTCTGCAGGTTTATCTGCCTTGTCCTGTGAACAGCCTCGACCAAACAACCATCTCGTTCCTGTCTGATCCCATCAGCATTCTCCTTGATCCAATTCAGGACGAGTTCACGGGTATTTCCATAACTGATTGTAGAGTTTAGGAAGGGTAATACAAAGGAACACATTCCAATCCTCGTATAACAATCAGAAGTGGAGAGAGTGAGCAGCTTCAAGTTCCTGGGTATCAAGGTCTCTAAATGTCTAACCTGCTCCCAACATAACGATTTAGTTATAAAGAAGTCAAGACAGCGGTTATACTTTATTAGGAGTTTGAAGAGATTTGGCACGTCAACAAATACACTGAAAAACTTCTATAGTTGTATCATGGGGAGCATTCTGACAGGCTGCATCACTGCCTGGTATAGAAGGGCTACTGCACAGGACTGAAGGAAGCTGCAGAGGGTTGTAAAACTTTTCAGCTCCACATTGGATACAAGCCTACAAAGTACCCAGGAAATCATTAGGGAGCGATCCCTCAGAAAGACAGCGTCCATTATTCTGGACCTCCAGCACCCAGGCATGCCCTTTACTAGCTGTTGCCATCAGATGGGAGGTACAGAAGCCTGAAGACACACACTCAGCGATTCAGGAACAGCTTCTTCCCCTCTGCCATCTGATTCTGAAATGAACATTGACTCTTCGGACACTACCTAACTTTTTTTAAGCATAGACTATTTTTATTTTTGCACGTTTTAAAAAAATCTATTCCATATATGTAATATATTTACTTGTTTGTTTGTTTATTATGATTATTAAATTTAATTTCCTATTATTATTACTCTTTTTCCCTGATAGTTTATGTGTTGCATTGGACTGCTGCTGCTAAGTTAACAACTTTTACGTCACGTGGCAGTGATAATAAGCCTGATTCTGATTCTGAAATTCTGTTTTAAAAATATTAGCAGAAATCCATGACTGGTATGGCTTGAGGATTGATGGTACATGGGATGGTGCAGAATTGCTCCGTTTAAGGAATGCTCAGTTTATATGTGTCAAAGCGACAGTGAGCGTTGGGAATGACAGAGAAAGGTAACAATTTGGCTTACTCTCTGCTGTCAGGATCTGTATGGTCAATCAAGTTAAATTTGTGTTTTTCAATATTTCAGGAAGAACTTAATTGAAAAAGCAGGTGAGACATTATCCACTGAAATTCTCGACACCATTTAGAACATAGCTCAGAAATGTTTAGTGTTGAATTTAATCTTTACTTCATGTTTATACTATGCAGGATTAGTGATGATGATTCTACATTGTCAGTAGCAGACAGTGTCCTTGATGTCGGAAAATTTGACCATCCCTATTTGTTGAGCGAGGTGCTGTAAGAAATGTATGGCAGCGTAAAGAGAGGTGAAGCATAAACATCTTCCTTCTGAGATGCTTTAGAGATATTTAATTATTATTTGATGTAAAGGATGTAAGATAAGACCATAAGATATAGGAGCAGAAGTAGGCCATTCGGCCCATCGTATCTGCTCCACCATTCAATCATGGCTGATCCAATTCTTCCAGACATCTTCACTCCCCTGCCTTCTCCCCATACCCTTTTATGCCCTGGGTAGTCAAGAACCCATCCATCTCTGTCTTAAATGCACCCAATGACTTGGCCTCCACAGCCACTCGCGGCGACAAATTCCATAGATTTACCACCCTCTGACTAAAGTAACTTCTGCGCATCTCTGTTCTAAACGGATGTCCTTCAATCCTGAAGGTGGGCCTTCTTGACCTGGACTCTTCCACCATGAAATATAACTTTTCAATATCTAAACTGTTTAGACATTTTAATATTCGGAATGCTTCTATGAGATTCCCCCTCATTCTCCTGAACTCCATTGAACACAGCCCAAGAGCTGCCAGACATTCCTCATACAGTATCCCTTTCATTCCTAGAATCGTTCTTGTGAATCTTCTCTAAACCCTCTCCAATGTCAGTATATCGTTTCTAAAATAAGGAGCCCAAGACTGCACATAGTACTCCAAGTGTGGTCTCACGAGTGCCTTAGAGAGCCTCAACATCACATCCCTGCTCTTATATTCGATGCTTCTAGAAGAGAATGCTAACATTGCACTTGCCTTTTTCACCACTGACTCAACCTGGAGGTTAACCTTTAGGGTATCCTGCACTAGGACTCCCAAGTCCCTTTGCATCTCTGCATTTAGAATCCTCTCCCCATCTAAATAATAGTCTGCTCGTTTATTGCTTCCACCAAAGTGAATTACCATACACTTTCCGACATTATATTTCATTTGCCACTTCTTTGTCAATTCCCCTGAACTATCTAAGTCTCTCTGCAGGCTCTCTGTTTCCTCAACACTACCCGCTCCTCCACCTATCTCTGTATCTCGGCAAATTTAGCCACAAATCCATTACTACTGTAGCCCAGATCATCGACATACATGTAGTTATATAGTACGTCTATATGTTATATAATATAGTTAATAATGGATTGAGAGGGAAGTGTTCAGCAATGAACTATGTACTAGTCTTTTGTATGCCACCTTCCAGATTGCTACACCTCATACATTGAGATCCACCTGCCATTTCTCGAGTCCCATTTCCAACTGTTCTACACATTATTTTTATTGTCACCCCACCCCCCCCCCACTATCCACAAATCTGTCGCTCTCTTCTGTCGACTTCAAGCTTACAAATATCCCACATTTCTGTGCATATTCTATGGATATAATGTCTATTCTATTTAAAACACACAGACACATACACACACACACACACACACACACACACACACACACACATATATATATACATTATATATAGATATACTATATAGTATTTAGTATTTGGTATTTACATATACATATGATATTAAGATATGATCGACCCTGTATAGCGCATTGCTGCCTCGGTTTTGTCTACTACAATGATTTCATTTTCATTTAAAAAATCTTTTTATTAATACATAATCTTCTACCACTATAGAATACAAAATTTCATCAAATTAATATGTATACAATTAATAGAGCAGAAGAAAAAAACTAATCATAATATATAAAAATGGAAAAAAATTATATAGAAGAAAGGAAAAAAAAAAGAACCCCATCTAACTGAGAGGAAAAGAAAACCCATTAACTACAAAAAAAACCCATTAGGAATAAACCACCGGAAGCAAAACGTTTAACCATCATCTAGATATATAGGAAAAAAAAAACATCAACCACCAGTTCACATTTAAAAAAAAAGATAATAAAATTGGAAGGAAACCATATAGAATAATTCAAATTACATGGTAATATTTAGCAAAACAACCCCATCTTCTTTCAAAATCAAATCGAGGTTCAAAAGTTCAGCTTCTAATTTTTTCCAATTTTAACATTACTTGAGAAAACCATTTAATTAATGTAGGGGAGAGGTATCTTTCCATTTTAATAAAATAACCCTTCTTGCCAACAATGTAACAAATGCAATTACATGTTGATCTGAAGATGAAATACCCTGAATATGATGTGGAACTATTCCAAATAGAACAGTTAATCTATCAGGCTGTAGATTAATTTTCAAAGCTTTAGAGATTGTAGAAAATAAAGACTTCCAAAACAGTTTTAATGAAGAACATGACCAGTACATATGTGACAGTAATTACCTCAGTTTTACATCTATCACAATAATTATCTACAGCAGGAAATATTTTAGATAGTCTCTCCTTTTTTAAGTAATAATGATGGACAATTTTAAATTGAATTAGACAGTGATTGGCAAATATAAAAGAATTCACATTTTTCAAAATTCGAAACCAATCTTCATTCACAAAGGTCACATTAAGTTCTCTCCCAATCTTGTTTAATCTTTAGTGATAGGTTCACTTTTTGTACCAAGAGTAAATTATAAATTCTGCTAATGGAACATTTTGCTAAAGGATTCAATTTCAAAATGGTATCCAACAAATCAGATTCTTGTAAGTATGGAAACGTAGGTAAATATTGTTGTAAAAAATGTCTAACCTGAAAATATTGCAAAATATGTATGAGCAAGGGAATATTTATTAATTAACCATTATAAAATAAATCTGTAAAAAAACGGATCCATTTATTTTTCCATAGGAGAAAAACGGGTTGATTATTGAGGGTTTAAATAAAAAGTTTCGATAAAAAAATAGACAACTTAAATTGCTTATAATTTTAAAAAATTACGAAACCGAATCCAAATCTGTAAAGGTTGTTTAATAACCGGGTAAAAATTTAAATTTGGAATTTTAGAGAGCTGTAAAGGTAACGGAGCTCCTAATATTGAAGT
Source organism: Hypanus sabinus (assembly GCF_030144855.1). Lineage (NCBI taxonomy): Eukaryota > Metazoa > Chordata > Chondrichthyes > Myliobatiformes > Dasyatidae > Hypanus > Hypanus sabinus. The sequence continues at coordinate 181,040,758 of NC_082710.1, read as the reverse complement.
TAAATGAAATTGTTTGACAGCTTTTAATTCCAGTTCAACCCAAAGTGGTTTTGGCTCTTATCGAGCCAATATAACCAAAAACTAATTGTCTAATATTTACTGCCCAATAATACAGTCTTAGATTAAGAAGTGTAGGTCCGCCATCTTTTTTGGGTTTTTGTAAATGGTATTTATTAATTCTTGATCTCTTATTGTTCCATATAAAGGAAGAAATAAGAGAATCAATTTGATCAAAAATTTTTTAATTTAAATGGTAGGTACATTTTGGAAAATATATAAAAATCTAGGTAAAATCATCATTTTCACAGCCTGAATACGACCTATTAAAGAAAGGGTAAGTAGATTCCATGAGAAAATAGTAATTTCATGGAGTCCATTAAAGGAACTATATTAGCTTGATAAAGATCTTTATATTTTTTAGTAATTATCATACCTAAATATCTAAGTATTAACAATTCTAAAAGGAATATCATTATATGTACTAACAGGAGCAGTCAGTGGAAACAATTCACTTATATTCATATTAAGTTTATATCCTGAAAATTTTCCAAAATCTTTAACTGTTTCCAAAATATTAGGAATTGATTCCTCAAGATTCGAATAAAAATCAAAAGATCATCTGCATAAAGAGAAATCTTATGTATGGTTCCATTTATAGAAATACCATGAATGTTTTTGGCCTCCTGTAATCTTATAGCTAAAGTCTCCAATACAAGATTAAATAATAAAGGGCTTAATGGACATTCCTGTCTCGTACCATAAGAAAGTAAAAAAGAAACAAGACCTGCAATTGTTAGTTATGACCGTGGAAATAGGGTTCTTATAGATCATTTGAATCCATCTATTAAAATTATTACCAAATCTAAATTTTTCTAATACTTTGAACAATTATGGCCATTCAACTATATCACATGCCTTTTCTGCATTAAGAGAGATAACACATTGAGTTTGCTTAGATAATGGTGAATAAATAACGCTCATCAATCTCCGAACATTAGTGAATGAGTAATGGCCTTTAATAAGGCCCGTCTGGTCCATAGAGATAATTTTAATTAAAATAAATTTCCAAGCGCTCAACCATTATTTTAGAAAGAATTTTGGTATCCACATTTAATAATGAAATAGCGACATATGATGAACATACGACAGGGTCTTTATCTTTTTTAAGTATTAAGGAAGTCGATGTTTCATAAAAAGGAGGTAAATTACCCTTCTCATTCATAAAACATTTCCAAAAGATATGGAGAAAGTAATCTTCCAAATTTTTTGAAAAAATCCCACCGAGTAACCATCAAGTCCAAGAGATTTACCTGATTGCATTGATAAAATAGCTTTCTGAATTTCATGCTCAGTAATTGGAGCATCAAGCATCTGTCGATCTTCATCAGAAATTTGTGGAAATTTAATCTTATGTAAAAAAGCTTTCGTTTTGGAGGAATCTGCAGGAAATTGAGATCTACAAAGATTAGAATAAAAATCTTGAAAAGTATTATTAATATCTTCATAGTTACTTACTATATCGCCATTGTTTTTACGAATCTTCCAAATTTGTCTTTTAGCTCTAACTGCACTTTGTTGGGAAGCTAAGAGCTTATTATTTTTATCCCCAGAGATATAAAATTGACTTTTCAATTTAAGTAAATATCCTTCAATAGGATATGTTAGTAATAAGTTATACTGTGATTGTAGTTCTACTCTTCTTTTAAATGAAACAGCATTTGGGGAGAGATTGCATTAATGTTATCCAATTCTTTAATTTGTTTAGAAATTTTATCTAATTCCATTTTTGTTTGTTTCTTCAATTTAGCTATATACGATATAATTTAGCCACGTAAATAAGCTTTCAATGTATCCCAAATTACTAATTTGGAGCTATTTCCTATGTTGCTAGAGAGAAAAAACTCTTTTATCTCAGTTTCAATAAGCTCAACAAATTCTGCACTTTGTAATAAATGTTCTGGAAAACGCCAAAATGGTCTGGTAGAAACAACATCTTTCAATTCAAATATTAAATTTAAAGGAGCATGATCCGAAATAGCAATTGCATCATACTCACATTTCTGAACATTACATAAAAGTCGACGGTCGACTATAAAATAGTCAATTCTTGAATATTTATTATGAACATATGAGAAGAAGGAATATTCTCCGTCTTTAGGATTCATATGCCTCCAGACCTCAATTAAACCATAATAAATTAAAAAGGAATTAATAAGTGATGCAGAACGGTTAGGAAGTTGATGTTTGGATGATGACTTATCCATTGAAAGGATTTAAGCAAGTATTAAAATCATCACCCATTAATATATATTCATTTAAATCGGGTAATAGAGCAAAAACGGCTTTAAAAATGAGGGATCTTCAACATTTGGTCCATAAATATTAACCAAACCCATTTTCGTATTACAAATAGTTCCTTTAACAATTAAATATTGACCATTAATATCAGCTATAATATCCTCCTGACTAAAAGCAATATTAGGATCGATAAAAATGGAGACACCTCCAGTTTTACTTTTGGAATTTGCGTGAAATAGAGGGCTTTTCCAAAAATCGATTTTTATCAAATAACCTGATATGCGTCTCTTGAGCAAAAATTATATTAGGCTGGAATCGATTTATAACCTTAAATGTTTTCTTATGCTTAATAGAATGATTCCAATTACGAACATTCCAAGGTAAAACATTTAACTGTTTAGATATCATCATGAAACTTTGTATCTAAAAAAAGTAGTTTGACGCATGTCAGGATAAAGTGATTGGAAATGGCGGAGATGAACAACAATAAAAATAATTAGCGTATGCTCCAGGGTTCCATAATGTGGATAAAAACAGAAATAATAACACCCAACCTAGAAAGCCCAGGAACAAGTCGATATCAATTGACACAAGCTGCAAGAGAAGCATTGACGCAAATACAGCTCCGCCTAGCTGAATAAAAGAAAATACTAAAAAAAGTCATCTCTATCTCCCTCTACCAAATATAAATCTCATTTCAGTCAACATATATCTCAGTGTAATTAACTTGGAAGGATAGTGTTATTCTTGTGAAAGCAAATAACGTTCAATTTGAAAGTAACCTTCATAACATTCGATAAGAGAAGAAAAACACATCCAAAACAATTCTTGAAATATTTTCACAAAAGTTGAACAATTGCCATCTTTACATTGTCGAAGCTGTCTTTAAAACACAAGGATATCCAAATAATTACTTTAAAAAATCTTCAATAACGCATACGGAATAAAAAAAATACAACTGTTTCATTTAAATACTGCAAAAAAAAGTTCTAGATGGTTCAAACTTAACTGCATTCTATCAACAGTTCTCGCACTATATCTTCTAAGGTTGAAACGCTCCAAACCAGTCTTTTTCAAAAAATAAAAATACATTTTAAAATAAAGACTTTCTGTGACCATCAAATCTTCCAATTTTATCAGTCTTCCCTTTTCTCTTTTTTTTTACAATATTTTTATTCAGAAGGGGAAAAAAAACAAGATTTACAGAGTGCAACACATAGATACATCTCAACATAACTTGTGTACATTCATACATTGTGATAAAATTGCTCAAAATGTTATGGCATAACACATAAAGATACACCACTCTGTAATCAAACATTTAAAGATAGGTCATACATCATAAAAGAAATGTTTTATATAAAAAAAGTCAACCCCTTACCAACTACCAAAGAAAAAAGCTCATGGATGATAATGGATAAATTTGAAAAGAAAACATATTCGCTTAAGAAGAGAAGATAAAAATATACATAAAAGTCTGTGTGTTATTACACTTTATAAATTGGAAAAGAAATTTAGGAAAGGTCCCCAGATGTCATAAAAAGATTGTTTCAAATTTAAGATTGAGCAGCGGATCTTTTCTAAATTTAAATAAATAATATCACGTAGCCATTGAAGTTGTGTAGGAGGGGTAGACTCTTTCTATTTAAGCAAGATTGCTCTCCTTGCTATAAGAGAGGTAAAAACTCTCAGAAGTAGGTCAGAAGTATTTACTGTTATATCTTCAACTGCAATAATACCAAACAAGGCAGTAAGGGAATTTGGGTCAAATTGGACCCTTAAAAGGTGTGAGAATGTATGGAATACTTCCCGCCAAAACTTTTCAATTTTAGGGCAAAACCAAAACATATGAATTAAAGAGGCATCAGCAGAGTTGCAAAGTGGAGAAACGTTCGGATAAAAACTGGACAGCTTCTGTTTAGAAATGTAAGCTCCATGAACTATTTTAAATTGTAGAAGAGAATGACGAGCACAGAAAGATGATTTATTAACCCGTTTAAGAATTTTATTCCATCTATCATCAGAAATCTGACAATTTAGGTCATCCTCCCAAGCTTTTTTTATTTTATCTAAAAAGTCTTATCTAGATTCAGCCAACAAGTTTTAGATACCAGTAATAGAACCATTAACAAAAGGTTTTAAATTTAATAGATCGTTCAGTAAATTTTTATCAGGACCTATAGGAAAAGTAGTTAATTGGAAACATAAGGAATCTCTAATTTGAAGGTATCTGTAAAAATATGTTTTTGGGAGTGCAAATTTAGCTGACAATTGGTCAAATGAAGCAAGAGATCCTGAGATAAACAGGTCCCAAAAACATTTAATACCTAGTTCATGCCAATCCTTAAAGACTTTGTCAGTCATGGGATGAAAAAATAATTAAGGAGAATGGGAGATCATGAAAAATTCGCTAAACCAAAAAATTTCCTAAATTGAGACAAAATCCTTAAAGTTTGCTAAACAATTATGTTATCTGTTATTTTATTTGCTGTAAAAGAAGAATATGATCCAAGAAGAGAGACAATAGAGGAATTTTTTTACAGAATTAACTTCTAAGGAGACCCATGATGGGCAATCTTTACGATAAATATAATAAGACCAGAAAGGAATATTCCTTATATTGGCAGCCCAATAGTAAAACCTGAAATTGGGTAGGGCTAATCCACCCATCTCTTTATTTCTTTGAGGTAAACTTTACTTAAACGAGCTTGCTTATTATTCCAAATATAAGATGTTAAAATTGAACCTAATGAATCAAAGTAGGTCTTAGGAATAAAAATAGGTAAGGCCTGAAAAAGACATAAAAATTTAGGAAGAATCTTCATTTTAATCCAATTAATTCAGCCTATTAGAGATAAAGAAAGACGAGACCATTTAGAAAGCATCTTTTTCACATAATTCAATAAGGGGTTTATGTTTTCTTTAAATAAATTCTTGAACTTTTTAGTAAATGTTATACCTATATATGTAAATTGACGTAACAACTTGGAATGGAAATTTGGCATTTGATGACATTAGGTCATTTAAAGGAAATAACTCACTTTTATGTAAGTTCAGCTTATATCCTGAAGAACTACTAAACTGGAAAATTAAAGAACAGAAGGTAAAGAAGTTTCAGAGTTAGAGATAAAAAGTAAAATATCATCAGCATATAATGAAATTTTATGAGTCATACCTTCCCTTAGTATACCAGAAATGTCCTTAGATTCTCGAAATGCTATTGCTAAGGGTTCTATATCTAAAGCAAAAAGTAAAGGGCTAAGAGGGCAACCTTGTCTAGTTCCCCGCTGTAATTTAAAGGGCTTAGAAATTTGAGAATTAGTAATAACCTGAGCGGTAGGTGACAAGTAAATTAATTTAACCCATTGAATAAAATTAGGCCCAAAATTAAACTTTTCTAGGTTCTTAAAAAGATAATTCCACTCAATCCTATCAAAGGCTTTTTCTGCATAATATATACTCTGGTATTTTTTGGATGGTGAATATATCACATTCAATAACCGATGTATATTAAAATGTGAGTAATGATTTTTAATAAATCCTGTCTGGTCATGTGATATAATAGATGGTAAAATATTTTCAAGTCTTCGAGCTAAGATTTTGGACAAGATTTTTGCATCACCATTTAATAAAGAGATCGGTCTGTATGAAGAACATTCAGCTGGATTTTCTTTTAAGAACAAGAGAAATAAAAGCTTCATAAAAAGATTGAGGGAGTTTACCTGATTTAAAGGACTCTGATAAAACAGAGGATAAATAAGGTGTAAGTAACGTAGTGAAAGTTTTATAAAACTCCCCTGGAAAGCCGTCAGGTCCTGGGGTCTTACCAGAATGTAAAGCACGTATAGCCTCAGCCACTTCTTCATTGGAAATAGGCTGATCTAATGGTGTTAGGCTATCAGCAGCCAATGTAGGAATGTTGATACTACTGAAAAAAAGCATTCATATTACTGTATAAAGCATTCATATAGGTATCATGTAAAGAAGAGTCAGACTGATACAACTTAAGGTAAAAGACTTTAAATACGTTGTTAATTTCAGAATGGTCGGATATCTTAGTACCATTATCTTAAAAAAATTCTGTGATTTGATGATTAACTGTAAAAGATTTTAAGTGATTGGCTAATAAACTGCCTGTTCTATCCCCGAGAATGTATAATTGAGTTTTATCTCTCAACAGCTGTCGTTCAATTGGGTAAGTCAGATTGGATTCAATACGCTTATTATATATAGTTGGATCTGGAGATAGGGCATACTTTCGATCAAGATCTTTTAATATCGCTGCGAGGTCAGATCTTTCCTTGTCAGCTTTTTTCTTTATATAAGTAGAGTAAGAGATAATTTCTCCACGAATATATGCTTTAACAGTATCCTAGACTATAGTACCAGTAGTATCTCCTTTAAAATTTTCTTTAAAAGTAGAAAGTAATATAGTTTTCCAAACACTTTAGAAAATTTTTATCAGATAACAAAGATAAGTTAAAATGCCAACTTCTATTTGGTACAGAGTAAACAGGTAATCTTAAAGTCAGAAGCACCGGTGCATGATCAGACACATCCATCTCCTTATAATCACAGGATCTAACCAGTGGAAGCAAGTTTCTATCTATAAAAAAGTAGTCAATCCGAGAGTAAATATGATGAACCTTAGAGAGATATGAATATTCTTTTTCTTGGGGGTGTAAAAAATGCCACACGTTGAGAATACCACATTGAAATAGAAAAGATCTAAAAAGTAGGACTGATTTATTAGTGACAGGGGTTTTCTCTGAAGAGCGATCTAATATAGGGTCAAGTCAAAAATTAAAATCTCCACCCATCACTAAGGAATACCGATTCAAATCAGGCAGAAAAGAGAAAAGTCGTTCAAAGAACAAGGAGTCGTCTATGTTTGGAGCGTGTACATTCGCAAATACAATTAGTTTATTCTCAAGACTACCCGAAACAATAACAAAGCGCCCATTTGTATCAGAAATTACATTATGTTGAATAAAGGATACATTCTGATCAAAGAGGATAGATACGCCTCTCGATCTAGATTGAGAGGGTGAGTGAAACTGTATACCCTTCCATCCTTTGAAAAAAGCGTGAAATATCATCTTTATGAACATACGTTTCTTGGAGACAGATTATATGAGTTTTAAGTTTCCTGATATGAGAAAACCTTATTTCGTTTAACAGGGTTATTTAGACCTTTCACATTAAATCTGAGTATATTAATAAAAGAATCCATCAAGTATCCTTTAGTAATGTATAAAAGGTCATCACAGACATGTAGATAGCGAATAAGTAAAAGAGTAAAAACCTTCAATCAGCTTTCTGGAAGAACCCATTTACCCCCTCCCTCCCCCCAAAGAGAAAAATCAGCCAAGGGAGTTTGAAGACTAATTCTAACGTTCCCAACCCAAAACTCCGGTGGCTCCAAAAATGTATATATGTATAGCTGTGCTGAATAAACGATTGTAAATATATGTATACAAAAACAAAATATCAAAGTAAATAAGTCCGCTATTTACGAGAAAAAACCATGGGAAAATATAAGTATTAGTCTGGGTAAAAAGGAAAGAGAGATAAGGAAAATCAGTAAGTAAAACAACATATACTCGCGGGTGCAAAAAAAAGAGTAAAGAAACAAATAGAAAATAATTAGAAAGGGAAGCGGTTTAGATAACTTCCTACATGGCTAATTAAGGCATTCAAGGGAGAAAAAAAAACCCAAAATGATAAAACGTAAAATAATGGAAAAAAACAACAACCAGCAATAGAATATTGTATACTATTGAAAAACAGTAAAAGACCGAAAAGTGTATAAATAATCAAAAGATAGGAAAAGTCTGAATGAATTTAAAGTAAAGCAAAACATCATATAGTTTCATTCCTCAGTAATTACTACATGTATATCCTACATAATTCCTTTCAGTCAAATTACTAAAAGGAAGGTAAAAATAAAAATAACACTGAGAGAATATGACGTTTTGTTTAAAAAGAACTGCGAGAAAGTAACATTAGAGGACCCATATAAAGGCGGAAAACAAGAGAAAATGGATTCAGTCTGTCTGCATATTTTGCATAGTTTGAAAGATAACAAGGCGCCAGTTACTTAATCAAACAAATGATTAAAACTTCGTAAAACCAAGAAACCTTGTTATCAACAAAGCGCCAATTACTTGATTGAACACCTGAAATTAAAACATTTAGCATAAAGCAACTCAAGGTTGAATTTAAGCATGGAGAGTATGTAAAAAATTTTTTCTTCTTCAGGCTTCGTAAACCAAGAAACCTTGTTAACAGAAGTAGTAACCTTGAGTTTACACGGATCTTTGAGAGAAAGGCGACAGCCAAGCTTAAAAAGATCGGACATGACCTCTTTAAAAGCCTGTCTAGCTTTTAGAACTTCCGGTGGATCATCTCGAAACTGTTGATCACGGAATTGTAATCTGCGTTTCTTCCTTGATTCACGAAAGATCTGTTCTTTAATCTGATAGTTATAAAAGCGAATGATAATAGAGCGAGGTTTGGCAGGATCCCAATTCGGCGGGGTAACTCGGTGAACGCGCTCAAATTTTTGTAGTTCCGAAGGTATAATCAGGGAATAAATCTTTCAGCATTTGAGCACAAAAATCGATAGATTGATTACCCTCCAGTTTTTCGGGAAGTCCAAGAATTCTGATATTGCACCTTCGGTTCCTGGTCTCCAAATCTGTCAGTTTCTTCAGTAATTTTTTCAGTTCTTCCTTAGAAATTTTCTTGAAACCTTCGATATCCTTCTGCCACTCCGGCAGAGATTCTTCGTGTAGCTTAATACGAATTTCATGGTCACTCGCAGTCTGCTGTATACTTCCAAGTTTCCGATTGAGCGTTTTCAGTTCAGATTTAACCAGGTCGAAGGAATTCTGTAACAAGTCAAACTTGGATTCCAAGTCATCCAGTTTGTCCAATTTTTCGAGTCTCTGACATTTGTTGAGACATTTCAGCCAAAGTATCTAAAGTAACCTCTTTTCCAGAGTGTTTTCTACTCATGGTGCTCTCACCCAGATAGGTTTAAACAGCAAAGTAAGCGAATAATTTCGGAGCACGCAGCTACTGCAACCTACTCCAAGACAGCCACCGGAAGTCTTTACACCGCGAGACACTGGAACCATGATAAGTCATTCAAATTCAGGCTTCAAATTCGTCGTCATTGAAATATTTGCACAGAAGAAAAAAAAATCGCATTCTTTAAATTGTCCGGTCTTTCTTTAAAACGTAAGAAAATCCATGTAATTACTCAAAAAAAACTTTTCAAAAGCACACGAAACAAAAAAAAAGTTAGTACATTAGATGCTACAGAAAAAAAAGCCTAAATTGTCTAGAATTATCTACAGTCTTTCAACAGTTCTCCCGCTATATCTTCTGAGGTTAAAACCCTCTAAAGCAAACTTCTTCAGAGATAAAAATACATTTTAAGATAAAAACTTTTATAACCATCAAATCTTCCAATTTCTTCACTTTACACCACGAAACAATCAAACTCATTCAATCATTCAATCTTCAAACTTCAGATTCGCCATTGGACTCGCCAGACAAAGAGTTAATAAAATGCAATGTATCAGCTAGATCATGGAAAATAAGAATTCCAGAATTTTTATTACTGATCCTTAATTTCGTTAGATACTGTAGTAATGGAAAAGGCTTCTTTTGAAAAGCTAGTTTCATGGAAGGACCAAAAGCAGCGCGTTGTTACACAATTTCACGTGGAAAATCATAAAAAAACGGATTTCTGAGCCTTGAAATGAAAATATTTTGTTTTCTTGCAAGCTTAATAATGCGTTCGTTGCCTCTAAACCGGAGAAAACGCACCACAATATGCCTGTGTTTACCTTCATCCAGGGATTCTAAAGCACCGGTTCTGTGAGCCGATTCGATCTCCGGGAGTTGCGAACAAACCTCCGGAAATAAAGACTGAAACACTTTAGCAAAATAGTCCAGTGTGTCGGCAGATTTTTTTCTTTTAATCCAACAATTAGAATATTATTCCGACGTGATGGAGCTTCCAAATCCACGATTCCTTTTTGAGCCTTTTCAAAACGAGGAGCGATCAGCCGCATTTCGATTGACTTCTTTAAGATCGACGCTCAAAGAGTCAATTTGTTCTTCAATTTCCCTTTTAGTTGAGTTGCTTCAGTGCAGATACTGCTGATTCGAGATTCTAATTTCTTACCCCAAGGGGGTTCTTCCGCGTACTCGTCGGTCTTCTTAGATCTTCTGTTGGGCGGGTCCGGAGTTCGTCTGGTGGTCCTCGAAGTAGCCATAACTATTGCTGTGCAAACTCGACTGAATAAAGTTGAAATTTCAAAGTTTAAATCGGAAAAGGGAGGCATTAAAGGCGGACAGTGAGCATTAGGGTCTTACATGTCCGAAAGCGGGAGGCGGAGTCTACTACAATGATCAATCTGTGGTAGATCCCTTCCCCTAAGAATCTCCTCCGGTTCCGGGGCCTGGCTGCCGAACTGTCCGTTGGGTCACCGGTAAGTAGCAAATTCTCTGCTTCTCTCTCCAGTCTCTGTCACCCTGGATGTTGAAACAGCCTCTCGGGAGCTTGAGGTGTCTGAGGATCGGAAGCGGGTCAGATTGTCCCAATACGAGCCGGTAAACAGATCGACCTGGAGTCTGTTCGGTTTTCTGAATGACCGGAAGAAGTTCACTGCTCAGCCTTGTGTGCTGGGATCGGAGGAATTCACATCGGGGAGACATTACTGGGAGGTGGATGTGGCGAAGAGTCAGAGATGGGGGCTGGGTGTCGCCGCAGAGTCTGTGGAGAGGAAGAAAGAAATCAAACTGAAACCGAAGTTTGGCGTCTGGGCCATTGGGCGAAGTGCTGACAGTTTTTATGCATTCACCTCCCCTGTGTCCCGTCTCCCTGCCGATCCCATCCCCGGGAGGGTGGGAGTTTATCTCAGTTACGAGTCCGGGACTGTTTCTTTTACAACGCAGAGACCAAGTCCCATCTCCACACCTTCACTGGGAATAAACTCACGGAGAAACTTTATCCTTTCTTTTGGACTTGGAATGAAAACGAGTGGCTGAGAATCTGCTGCCATTAGGATCGGGAAAACGGCGTGGTCCTGGGACTGGCGTGAGGAGCGCAGCGCATCGGCTGTGGGACGGAAGCTGCGCTGAACAGGCTCCATTTAATCCCCAAAGACTGTACTGTAAGTCTGAAAAGAGTCCGAAGATGACTGGAAGAATTGCATCAGCCATGATCGAATGACTGAATTTATGCCGTAGCTCTGCTGATTTTAACGTGTTATCTGCATCCTTCGCACTTGGAAATAATCGCCATACCTGCGAATTCCGCAATAGCTGCGTGCAGAGAGTCCCGTGATCCCCGACTCATAGAACATTACAGCACAGAAACTCGTCTTTTGGCCCTTCTTGGCTGTGCTGAACCATTTTTCTGCCTAGTCCCACTGACCTGCACCTGGACCATATCCCTCCATACCCCTCTCATCCATGTACTTGTCCAAGTTTTTCTTAAATGTTAAAAGTGAGCCCGCATTTACCACTTCATCTGGCAGCTCATTCCACTCTCCCACCACTCTGTGAAGAAGCCCCCCAATGTTCCCTTTAAACTTTTCCCCTTCACCCTTAACCCATGACCTCTGTTTTTTTTCTCCCCTAACCTCAGTGGAAAAAGTCTTCTTGCATTCACTCTATCTGTACCCATCATAATTTTATATACCTCTATCAAGTCTCCCCTCATTCTTCTATGCTCCAGGGAATAAAGTCCTAACCTATTCAACCTTTCTCGGTAACTCAGTTTCTCAAGTCCCGGAAACATCCTTGTAAATCTTCTCTGCACTCTTTCAACCTTATTAATATCCTTCCCGTAATTCGGTGACCAAAACTGCTCACAATACTCCAAATTCGGCCTCACCAATGTCTCACCATAACATTCCAACTCTTATACTCAATACTTCGATTGATCAAGGCCAATGTACCAAAAGCTCTCTTTAATACCCTATCTACCTGCGACACCACTTTTAGGGAATTTTGTATCTGTATTCCTGGACCCCTCTGTTCTACTGCACGCCTCAGTGCCCTACCATTTACCTTGTATGTTCTGCCTTGGTTTTTCCTTCCAAAGTGCAATACCTCACACTTGTCTGTATTAAACTCCATCTACCATGTGCAAAACCCAGTAGAGAAAATGAAAATAAAAACAAAATAACACAATGATATTAAGTAACTAAGCTATAACTCTAGAGATCATGAGATAAAGAGACCCTGAGAGTGAGTCCATAGGTACTGGGAACATTTCAGTGATGGGGTAGTTCAAAAGCTTGATGGCTGAGGGTTAGTTAGATAGTGAGGGGGACGGCAGTGAGATCATGTTGGAACTGGAGAGCAAAGGGCGAGGAAATATGCTACTCCTGTCAGAGGACAACAACAGCACAGATATTGATGTATCCAGAATATGATTTGAGACCTGGGACCATTCATCGCGAGCTTGATCCAATCTCTGGCCGTCCCGTTGGTGCATCTCTGTAGCCAGTTCCAGATGAAAATATACTTTGTTCAAAGGAAGAGGCTCGTCACTGCAAATTGTGAATAATGTTAATCACTTACATCATTCACAGTAGGAATCAGGGGTACCGTACAGTGAGTGTAGGACTGTTGGTCAGGTCTGGCACTGCTTGGAGTAGGGTGTAAAACAGATGGGCAGGGGGCTATCACTGTGCACTACCGTGCAAGCATCATTGGGCACAAGTCTGTCTCCCTATAAGAGTAGGGTACATTACCTGTAACCTTCGTGCTGTCAGATGGGTGTGGGTCACGATAGAGCGAACAGGCAGAAAGAGGTACACAAACTCCAAAAACTGCATCCTTGAACATAACTGAGATGCTTGGCTTTTTTTACGTGTAGTTATGTTGCTTGAAAAGGTTGCATATCAGATTTGAATGGTTGCAGTATCTCAGCGTAGCATATGGTAACACAAGTATTGCGATAATAAATTTTATCTTGAGCTTTGAAACTTGACTTCTGTGCCTTTGAAGACTTTCACATCATCAGCATCTTCATTTATAATATTAGACCATCAGAAATGGGAGAAGCAATTTCACATTGGACCTATATTAATCATTTACTGTTCACAAGTGCCAATAAAACACTGATTTAGACAGTCTTTTCGAAGCTCTAAGGCACTCGTGAGACCACACGGAGTATTGTGTGCAGTTTTGGGCTCCTTATTTTAGAAAGGATGTACTGACCTTGGAGAGGGTCCAGAAAATATTCACGAGAATGATTCCAGAAATGAAAGAGTTACCGTATGAGGAATATCTGGCAGCTCTTGTGCTATATTCCATGGAGTTCAGGGGAATAAGGGGGGGGGGGAAATCACATAGAAACATTCCAAATGTTAAAAGGCCTGAAAGGAGAAAGAAAAACAGCTAATGGTAATTAATTAATTAATCAATCAATCAATTAATTGATGGATAGATGGTTAGATAGATAAATAAATAAATGAATAAGCAATAGATATCAAGATCATGAGATGAGGTGTACTTGAAAGTGAGTCCATAGGTTGTGGGAACAGTTCGGTGATGGGGCGAGTGAATTTGAAGTTATCTGAACTGGATCATGTGGGTCCTGATGGCCCCAGTGGGAAGAGAGCAGGAGCCGGGTGGTGGGGGTGTGCAGCTTTCCTGCAACAATGGTCTGTGTAGATGAGCTCAGTGCTGGGGTGTTGGTGATTCCAGACCAGACCGTGATGCAGCCAGTCAATATGCTCTCCACCACTCACCTATATAAGTTTGTCCAGGTTTTACATGTTGTGCTGAATCTTGGCAAACCCCGGAGGAAGCAGAAACGCTGTCTGCTTTCTTCATAATTGTACTGAATCGTTCCGGGCCCCGGTCAGTTCCTCCGAAATGACAACACCGAGGAATTTAAAGTGGCTGACCCTCTCCACCTCCGATCCTCCAGTGTGGACTGGCTCATGGAGCTCCAGTTTCCTCTTCCCGAAGTCAATCATCAGCTCCTCAGTCTTGCTGACATCAGGAGGTTGTTGTTCTGGTGCCTCTCAGCCAGATTTTCAGTCTCCTCCGATACGCTGATTCATCACCACCTTTGACTGGCCTGAGAGAGAGGTGTCACCAGCAAACTTAACCCTGGCATTTGGGCTGTGCTCAGCCACACGGTCAGGAGTGTAAATTGAGTTGAGCAGGGTCCGAGAATACAGTCTTGTGGTGCATCTGAGCTAATTGATCTAATTGAACAGCCTGATCAGAACGCTGAAACTATTGAACTGTCTCAATAACCAAGGGTTTGATTACTTTTACTTGAAACAAAATCTTGTAGCATTTGCTAGTGATGGGGTGAGTGTAATGCTTGGTGTCAAATCTAGTGTTGCTACAATTCTCAAGGAACATTACCCTGATGTGATAATTTGGCCCTGTCTTAATCACAGATTAGAACTTGCAGTAGGTGATCCTGCGAGAGAAGTTCATGGAATAAATCATTTCCAATCATTTAATGGACAGATTGTACTCTGTTTACAGTAAATCACCTCTAAATCAAAAGGAACTGTCTGAATGTGTCTCTCAAGTAGGTCAACACATTTGCAAAATAGTCTGTGTTCTGGGCACCAGGTAGATAGCTAGCTCATTTTAAACAGTTTCAGCAGTGTGGCAAAATGATGAAGCACTGTGTTTTTATTTTGAAAAAGCAATTAAGGATGAATCAAGATCTGGGAGTGACAGAAAACCCTGTGAAGGTCTGTTCAACAGACCCTCTTCAGAACAGTTTCTATTGGCCTGAGCTCTAATGTATGACACCTTGCACGAACTTGGTTTACTGTCAGAGAGTTTACAGAAACACACTACTACGATTGTTTATGCAGGCAAAACCTGCAGAATGGATGGTCACTGATGACAACACAATGTTCAGCACCATCTGCCACCCCTCAGGTAATGAAGCAGCCCACAACACAAATGCAGCAAGACCCGGACAATATCCAGGCCTGGGCTGATAGGTGGCAAGTGACAATCACACCACACAGTGTCAGGCAGTGATGTCTGAGGAAGGGATCTCTGGGAATCATGAGAACTGGGGAAATTGCTAAATATTTAAACTAGGTGCCCTACAATCTGGGGAATGATGGTAAAATTAATTAGACCAAGGGAGAAGGTGACTGAGAGGTGACGATATGACAGTCAGGTCAGTGATTAGACTGGGGACGTGTTCAGTCAGCAAGGTGAAGCTCACTGGATCAAACGTAAACAGGTGGAGGTCGGATTGCAGACCACGGCAGGAGAGTTTATCATCAGATAAGGAGAGTCACGGCAGGAAAACAGGGTCAGAAATGAAAACAGTGAATTACAGAGAGCATTGGGAAATGACTGTCAGTGAGATAGTGAGAGACCACAGACAAATAATCAAAGCTCAAATGCTACAGAGAAATATAGCTCACCACTGATGTCTGGCAGGTTTTGTCTGTGCTGTTCCATCTGAACCGTATTTAAGTGGGAGACTGGTCCCCACACCCACAACCCAACCCCCAGTCCCTCTGTCCCTCGAGCTGCTGTTGTGGAAGCTGTCTGATGAAGACTGTCAGACTCAGCGAGGTGGAGATTGCAGAGCAACACACTCAAAATACTGGAGGAACTCAGGGGGTCAGGCAGCAGCTGTGGAGGATAACAGTCATCGTTTCAGACCGAGAACCTTCAACGCTGTTTATTCCTCTCCATATGCTGCATGACCGGCTGTTCCTCCAGTATATTGTGTGTGTTGCTCTGGAATTCCAGCATCTGCAGAATCTCTTGTGTTTGTGAGTGGAGATTCCAGTCCAGTGCCCCTGCTCTCCGGGGCTGACGGGGTTCAGAACACAGGCGGGGGAAATCATTTCCACACGTGGACCCTGTTCAGAACAAGTGAGACCGGACCTTAGGAGCCGGGCCGGGTCAAGCAGGGAAATGGAAATCAGGAGTTGAATGTTTCCCACACTGTGACGTACAATGTCCAGTCCTGTGGTGATTCCTGCAGACACATCTTTGTCATCGCCACAGCATCAGTCTCCCCACAGCAGATTCTCTCCACATCCCGTGTTCCGTAACATTAACTGATTTAATAGTTGCTATAAATTTAATTTACATTAATAAATTTATGCTATTATGCTATTAATGCTATAAATTTACATTAATCACCGTTTTTACATCCCAGTCTCACTTTAGTCCTCCAGCTTTTGGAGGAACACCAAGGGTCAGGCAGCATCTGTGGAGAGAAATGGACAATCGACAATTTAGGTCCAGATCCTTCAACTAGACTGTCTGAATCCGGAATACCTTCTGTTTATTTTTCTCCACAAATGCTGTCTGAACTGCTTAGTTCCTTCCAGACTCTTGTATTTACTGTCCCTTGTGTCTCTCTATTCAGGACTTGCCCCTTCAGTTCTGCCGTAGAATGAACCAAGCTCTTCTCTGCGGCTTTATCTATGTTAGACTTGTTTAATGTGTTTCTGATCGCTGCTGTGGAAAAGAACACGATTCCTGCTTCACTGAAAAGGAACAGTCATTCCCCAGACCGCAGCGCCCCTGGTGGACAGCGGCGGTACCGCAGGGTTCAGTAACTCCCCGAAAATGAAAGGACCCTGAACCCGGAAGTACCGGGAGTTAACATGGCTTCGAAAGGACAGGTCGAGAGTTTAACCGAGGAGGCAATTTGTCCCATCTGCCTGGATTTCTTCACCGATCCGGTTATACTGGAGTGTGGACACAACTTTTGCCGCTCCTGCATCACACGGTGTTGGGACAGGGAGGAAAGAAACTCCTGCCCGGAATGTAGAGAGGAGATTGCGGACCGCACCCTCAGGGTCAATCGGGCCTTGGCAAATCTGTCTGAGAAAGCTCGAAAACTAAACCTGAATCTGAAAGGGAAGGAAAGTAAACTTCTCTGCGAGAAACATGGGGAAGAACTGAAGTTGTTTTGTGAGACGGACAAGACACCGATCTGCCTGATATGTGCGACTGCGCGGGAACACAAGTCTCACAACTTCATGCCGGTTAACGAAGCCGTTGAAATCTACAAGGTAAAACTAACCAGGTTTTGATCAGCTGCTTACTTAGTTGCATATTTTGGTCTAATGTCTTCACTCTCTGATTCCCAGGGTCGGGTTAAATCTTCCTTAGACTCTCTCACTAAAAAGAAATCGGTCTTCGAGGAAATGGAGCAACAACAGAAAGAGAAGATTTCTGGAGTTCGGGTGAGGCTCCGGGGCAGAACTTACAAATTCGCTGTGTAGTTTTTTTTCGCAACCCCAGTAACCTGTGATCGATCCTGACACCTGGGAGCTATCTGCGTGGAGTTTGCAAGTTCCCCCCATATCCAGTACCTTCCATTAGCCGACATTGCATGGTTGAACGGTAAATTGGCGACTGTAATTAACCTTGTGACGTTGGGTGGTCTGTGAATCAGGTCGGAGTTAGTGGGTCAGAGACGGAGTATATGTTTCAGGGAGATGTGGGGGAATGTGATGGAGGGGATTGTTCTGAGAACCAGCATAGACTTTAATGGGCTGAATGGTTACCTTCCATGTCAGAAGGAAATACCAAATATAGCATCAAATAGTAAACTAGCCTCTCCTTTCATTCACAGGAACAGTCACACAGTCTTCAGTCCCACATCACATCCCAGTTTGCTGAACTGCGCCGGGTTCTCACTGAGAAAGAGCAGCGTGCACTCCGAGATCTCAGGGAAGACGAGGCGAGGATTCTGAATCCAATGAAGAAAAACCTTCGAGAGATTCAAGAGAATTTAAATTACATCCAGGAGGAAATCTCAAAGTTACAGGAACGAATGTATCAACAAGAAAATATCACATTCCTCACGGTGAGAGATTTCAGTTTGTTTCTGTTGAAGTGCACCATCACAAAATGATACATTCTATCACAAATACTGTTGTCGGAAACTGATTTCCACCAGTCAGAACATCCTGACTGTTCAGAATTGTCATTGTACCAAACCGGCCTCCCACAACATCTGTACATCACAGGACAGTCTGCAACCTTCTCGGGAATGAGTTACTCTGATCAGAGCACTGAGCTGGTGGTCGTTTCTGTGATTCCCACGTATAATATCCCCGATACTCAGAGTGACACCCAGTTACAGTCACAGACTGTGAGTGTGTTTCTGATATTCTCTTCACCACATTTCTTGTGGGATTTATTAACAACCAAATGATGCTTTATCTTTGACTTTTGGTCTCACACAAGCAGAAATATTTTCTCAACTCCGACCCCATCAAATCCATTCAGAAAGTTAAATTCCTCCAACTGATCCTCTCTGACATCGTATCCAGATAAAAATGCACAACCTGTCCAGTGTCTCTTGCATTTCCATCCTCTCAGTTTTGGTATAAATTTCATAAACACTCCTTGTACTTTCTCCCGTGGTTCCCCTCTTTCTCCATTCTTTTCAGTTTGAGAGAGTTAAGTTGGAATTTTCAGCAGCTTGTAATAACTTGTCTCAGATTCCTGCTGTTCAGATGCCGACAGTCAGTCTCAGTCAGTTGAGATGTGTGTTTTATTTATTTCAGGAGGAAGCTCGTCGGAAGAGGAGGTAGGACATGGTCTTTACTGAAACTCTGTATGGATTTGTAAAATAGTTCAAACATTGCTGATGCTCAGTTTATAACCAGCTGTGTAATATTTACAGGATTAGTGATGAAGACAAGAAATTGTCAGTGACAGACGGTGCCCTACTGGTTGAAAAATTCTATCACCCCTATTTGTTCGACATAGCATTGGGAGAAGCGTTTGACGGCATTAAACGAGGTAAAACATACAGATTCATTCCGGAACCAACCCCACCTGCCGGGAGGCATCACTGCCACATGGTCAGCTGGAGATGTCAGACCCTTGAACACACCAAACCAGGGACAATATACAAACAATTCACTGGTCTGTTAGGTGAATCACTGCATCCTGATCCCATTTGCACTGGGCAAACAAGCCAATGCACGGGTTTGAATCCTGACATGGTAGTTCTGGAATTAATACTCCATTAATGACATTAAAGAGGATAAAATCTGGTATCACTGCGGTGACAGGGATTGTCAGAATAATACACCAGTCCTTCGAGCCCCTCCCCCTGTCTGACCTGTCCGTGACCGCAGAATGATTGACTCAGCTCTGCCCCCTGCTGGACTCGCCAGTCTCACTGTTGTGATCAAACCACCACATTGAGACTGAGCCCGGACACACCAACCAGCTTTAACACTGGTGGACACAGCATAACCGGTCTGGCAAATCTCCCTTACACACATTCACAAGAAGGCTCAGCAGATTGTAGTCAGAGCCTCAACATTGCACATTGTTCGTTCCCTCAGTATCCTGGAAACTATTCTCTTCAGACACAGTGAATGGTTTAAATTGAACAATTCACACCCGTGTCACACATTGTCAACATACACTAGACATGTGAAGACACATTGTAACATATAAATAGCTCAATGTGCACACTCACCTTCATTGTGTACACACACTCACTGATATTTACCTCAACCAACACACACCCACACATTGACACATTGATATATTGATAATATCCAAATGCACCATCAGACTGGGACACATTGTCAGAGACACAGACACATTTCCTTCTATTTGTCCAATATCCTTCTAACCGTTGCCTATTGTTGTACCTGTCTAAATTGATTTTATGGTATTTTAATTTTACATCTTTCGACGGCTTCCTTTGTCAGCAAATTTCACATATAGCCACTTCCCTCACAGTGAGAAAGTTGCCCTGCAGATCTCTTGAAAAATTTCCCCTCTCACCTTCAATCTCTGCCCTCTAGTTCTGGACTTCCCTAGAGTTCCCTGGTGTGACCTTCCAGCCCATTTTACGGCAGCACCTGAGCCACCCTCCAGTCTTCCAGGAGCTCACCTGTGGTGAAATGTGAAGCAAATATATCTGCCAGAGTCTCTGCAAATTCATCCTCTGTCCTAATGACGGGCTGTGGGGAGAAGAAGAAATCAATATTCATGACATCAGGTCAGAGGCTACCCAGGCAGAATATAAGGTGTTCTCCTCCAGCCTGAGGATGGCCTCATCTTGGCGCAAGAGGTGGCCATGGACCGACATTTTGGAACGGGAATTAAAATGTTTGGCCACTGGGAAGTTCCCCTTTGGGCGGATAGAGTGGAACCTCCTTTACTGATCAGATTCCAGCACAGGTTGGCCCTTGTGCTCCTGTTTCTCACCCTCCCACAGCTGTCTCCCACCTTCCCATCTCCCAACCTTCCCCGCAACCCCGCTCCGACTAGCGATCAAAACTTTCACTGTGTTGGTGTTGGTTTCACTTTCCAGTGTCTCCCAACTCCACAGTCCACACTCCCCACCCTTCCATTGCCTGGAACAAGCTGCCTGCCATCTTTCACCCCTCTTCAGTCCACAGTCACTTCAGACTCCTGTCTCATCACTCCCCTTTTCCTCTGCTCAATCTACACCCCTCATAACCCTATATATCTCTGTTAGTTCACCTCCCAGTCCATTTACCTGCATTTGGCCCGTATCTTTCAAAACACCCCTGTCATCATTTATCTGTCCCAGGCCTCAACTCCTATTCTGTGCCAGTTCCACAGGGCCCTCAATTCCCCCCTGTTACAGAAGATGATCGACTTCATTTTCTACCACATTACAGAAGCAAATGTGCTGCAGGTCCTAAAATGCAGAAAGGTCGATAAATCCCCAGGTCCTGATCAAGTGTATCCCAGGACATTGTGGGAAGCTCAGGAAGAAATTGAGAGGCCAATGGAGATATGTGTGTCATCAATAGCTACGGGTGAGGGGCCAGAAGACTGGAGGGAGACTAATGTTGAACATTTATTGAAGATCGACTGTAGAGAAAAACCTGGGAAATACAGACCGGTGAGCCTAAAGTCAGAGGTGGGTACATTAATGGAGGGGATTCTGAGAGACAGGATCTACATTCAATTGAAAAGGTCAGGACTAATCAGGGAGACCCAGCTTGGTTTTCTGCATGGACGGTACGGTAGCATAGTGGTTAGCACAATGGTTTACAGTACCAGTGACCCGGGTTCATGTCCCGTCACTGGCTGTGAGGAGTTTGTACGTTCTCCCTGTGACCGTATGGATTTCCTCTGGGTTCTCCGGTTTCACAGTCCAAACCCGTACCGGTTGGCAGGTTATTTGGTCATTGTAACTTGTCCCATGGTCAGGCTTGGATTAAATCAGGGGTTGCTGGGTGGTGGGGGTCATTGTAACTTGTCCCATGGTCAGGCTCGGATTAAATCAGGGGTTGCTGGGTGGTGGGGGTCATTGTAACTTGTCCCATGGTCAGGCTGGGATTAAATCAGGGGTTTCTGGGTGGTGGGGGTCATTGTAACTTGTCCCATGGTCAGGCTCGGATTAAATCAGGGGTTGCTGGGTGGTGGGGGTCATTGTAACTTGTCCTATGGTCAGGCTCGGATTAAATCGGGGGTTGCTGGGTGCTGGGGGTCATTGTAACTTGTCCCATGGTCAGGCTCGGATTAAATCAGGGGTTGCTGGGTGCTGGGGGTCATTGTAACTTGTCCCATGGTCAGGCTCGGATTAAATCAGGGGTTGCTGGGTGCTGGGGGTCATTGTAACGTCACATGGTCAGGCTCGGATTAAATCAGGGGTTTCTGGATGGTGGGGGTCATTGTAACTTGTCCCATGGTCAGGCTCGGATTAAATCAGGGGTTGCTGGGCGGTGGGGGTTATTGTAACTTGTCCCATGGTCAGGCTCGGATTAAATCGGGTTTCTGGGTGGTGGGGGTCATTGTAACTTGTCCCATGGTCAGGCTCGGATTAAATCAGGGGTTGCTGGGTGCTGGGGGTCATTGTAACTTGTCCCATGGTCAGGCTCGGATTAAATCAGGGGTTGCTGGGTGCTGGGGGTCATTGTAACGTCACATGGTCAGGCTCGGATTAAATCAGGGGTTTCTGGATGGTGGGGGTCATTGTAACTTGTCCCATGGTCAGGCTCGGATTAAATCAGGGGTTGCTGGGCGGTGGGGGTTATTGTAACTTGTCCCATGGTCAGGCTCGGATTAAATCGGGTTTCTGGGTGGTGGGGGTCATTGTAACTTGTCCCATGGTCAGGCTCGGATTAAATCGGGGGTTGCTGGGTGGTGGGGGTCATTGTAACTTGTCCCATGGTCAGGCTCGGATTAAATCAGGGGTTACTGGGCAGTGGGGGTTATTGTAACTTGTCCCATGGTCAGGCTCGGATTAAATCGGGTTTCTGGGTGGTGGGGGTCATTGTAACTTGTCCCATGGTCAGGCTCGGATTAAATCGGGGGTTGCTGGGTGGTGGGGGTCATTGTAACTTGTCCCATGGTCAGGCTCGGATTAAATCAGGGGTTGCTGGGTGGTGGGGGTCATTGTAACTTGTCCCATGGTCAGGCTCAGATTAAATCAGGGGTTGCTGGGTGGTGGGGGTCAAAGGGCCGGAAGGGCCTATTCCGTGCTGTATCTCAATAAATAAATTACAGCTGATGAAAGTGCAGTGGACCGTCTCCATGGAGTTTAGCGAGGGATTTGACAAGGTAGCAGAGAGTTAGATCACATGGGATACAGTACAATAGACAATAGACAATAGGTGCACAAGTAGACTATTCGGCCCTTAGAGCCTGCACCGCCATTCTGAGATCATGGCTGATCATCTACTATCAATAACCGGTTTCGGCCTTGTCCCCATATCCCTTGATTCCCAAATCCATAAGATACCTATCTAGCTCCTTCTTGAAAGCATCTAGAGAATTGGCCTCCACTGCCTTCTGAAGCAGTGCATTCCAGACCCCCACAACTCTCTCGTAGAAGAAGTTTTTCCTTAACTCTGTCCTAAATGACCTACCCTTTATTCTCAAACTATGCCTTGTGGTACTGGACTCTCCCAGCATCTGGAACATATTTCCTGCCTCTATCTTGTCCATCCCTTAATAATCTTTTATGTTGCAATCAGATCCCCTCTCAATCTCCTTAATTCCAGCATGTACAAGCTCAGTCTCTCTAAACTCTCTGCGTAAGGCAGTCCAGAAATCCCAGGAATTAACCTTGTGAATCTACTCTGCACTTCCTCTACAGCCAGGATGTCCTTCCTTAACCTTGGAGAATAAAACTGTACACAATACTCCTGGTGTGGTCTCACCAGGGCCCTGTACAAATGCAAAAGGATTTCCTTGCTCTTGTACTCAATTCCCTTTGTAATAAAGGACAACATTCCATTGGCCTTCTTCACTGCCTGCAGCACTTGCTCATTCACCTTCAGTGACTGATGAACAAGGACTCCTAGATCTCTTTGTATTTCTCCCTTACCGAACTCTACACCATTCAGATAATAATCTGCCTTCCTGTTCATACTCCCAAAGTGGATAACCTCACACTTATTCATATTAAACGTCATCTGCCAAGTATCTGTTCACTCACAGCCTATCCAAGTCACCCTGAATTCTCCAAACATCCTCATCACATGTCACACTGCCACCCAGCTTAGTATCATCAGCAAACTTGCTGATGTTATTCTCAGTGCTTTCATCTAAGTCGTTGACGTAAATCGTAAACAGCTGTGGTCCCAATACCGAGTCCTGTGGCACCCCACTAGTCACAACCTACCATTCCGAGAAACACCCATTCACCGTTACCCTTTGCTTTCTATCTGCCAACCAGTTTTCTATCCATGTCCATATCCTCCCCCCAATGCCATGAGCTCTGATTTTACCCGTCAATCTCCTATGTGGGACCTTATCAAATGCATTCTGAAAATCAAGGTACACTACATCCACCGGATCTCCCTTGTCTAACTTCCTGGTTACATCCTCAAAAAACTCCAATAGATTAGTCAAGCATGATTTGCCCTTGATAAATCCATGCTGGCTTGGCCCAATCCTATCACTGCTATCTAGATATGCCACTATTTCATCGTTAATAATGGACTCTAGCATCTTCCCCACTACTGATGTTAGGCTGACGGACGAATGTTCTCTGTTTTCTCCCTCCCTCCTTTCTTAAAAAGTGGGATAACATTAGCCATTCTCCAATCCTGAGGAACTGATCCTGAATCTAAGGAACATTGGAAAATGATTACCAATGCATCCGCAATTTCCAGGGCCACCTCCTTTAGTACCCTAGGATGCAGACCATCTGGACCTGGGGATTTGTCAGGCTTCAGTCCCATCAGTCTACTTATCACCGTTTCCTTCCTAATGTCAATTTGTTTAATTTCCTCTGTTACCCTATGTCCTTGGCCCATCAATACATCTGGGAGATTGCTTGTGTCGTCCCTAGTGAAGACAGATCTAAAGTACTTATTAAATTCTTCTGCTATTTCTCTGTTTCCCATAACAATTTCACCAAATTCATTCTTCAAGGGACCAACATTGTTCTGAACTATCTTCTTTCTCTTCACATACCTAAAAAAGCTTTTGCTATCCTCCTTTATATTCCTGGCTAGCTTGTGTTCGTACCTCATTTTTTCTCCCCGTATTGCCTTTTTAGAAGTTCTGTTGTTCCTTAAAAATTTTCCCAATCATCTGTTCTCCCACTCACCTTAGCTCTGTCATAGTTCCTTTTTTGTTAATGCTATGCAATCTCTGACTTCCTCTGAAGATCTGGAGTAGGATGCAGAGTTGTCTGGGTGGAGTCCTGTGACCAGTGGTTGTGCTGCAGGGATCAGTGCTGGGTCCACTGTTTTTCATTATTCATATGAATGATTTGGAGAGAACGTAGGTGACGTGTTTAGTAGGTTTGTGAAGGACTCTAATATTGGTGGTTTCATGGATAGTGAAGAGGTTATTTATTTATTTAGAGACAGTGTGAAACAGGCTGTCCCAGACCAACGACCGGCTCCACCCAGCACCCCAACTATTAAAAACCAGCCTAATCACGGGGCAATGTACAATGACCATTTAACCTGCAAACCGTTATGTCTTTGTACGAGCGTCACAGAGTCATAGAAACTAACAGCACAGGCCCTTCAGCCCACTTGGTCTATACCGAGGCATTTAAACTACCTGCTCCCATCGACCTGCAACGGGATCATGGTCCTCCAACTCCGACCATCCATGTACCATCCAAACTTCCCTTAAATATATAATTCGAGCTGGCATGTACCACTTGGGCTGGCAGCTGGTTCCACACTCTCACAACCCTCTGAATGAAGAAGTTTCCCCTCATCTTCCCCTTAAACTTTACATCTTTCACCTTTAACCCATGACCTCTGGTTGTAATCCCACCCAACCTCCATGGAAAAAGCCTGCTTGCATTTACCCTATCTATACCCCTCATAATTTTGTATACCTCTATCAAATCTCCACTCAGTCTTCTATGTTACAGGAATAAAGTCCTAAACTATTCAATCTTTTCTTATGACTCAGGTCCTCCAGTCCCAGCTACATTCCTGGAAATTTTCTCTGTACTCTTTCAAACTTATTTCCATCCTTCCTGTAGGTAGGTGACCAAAACTGTACACAATACTCCAAATAGGCCTCACCAACATCTCGTACAACTTCAACATAATATCCATCTCCTGTACTCAATATTTTGATTTATGAAGGCCAACGAAAAGCTTTTTTTATGACCCTATCTACCTGTAACACCACTTTCGATGTATTCTGGACCTGTTTTCCCAGATCTGCTGTAGAACAGTGTCCTCAGTGCCCGACCATTCACTGTGAAAGACCGACACTGGGGTCCTACCGAAGAGCAACAGCTCACACTTGTCTGCAGTAAATTCCAGCTGACACTTTTCAGCCCATTTTCCCAGCTGCCCCAGATCCAACTGCAAGTAATGATGGTCTTCCTCGCTGTCCACTCCTTCCCAATCTGTGGGATAAATCGGGAGCACCCGGAGGAAATGCACAAGGTGACAGGGAGAAAGTACAAACTCCTTACGGATGGTGTCGGAATTGAACTCTGAACTCTGGAATGCCCCAAGTGCTATAGTATCGTGTTATCCACTACATAACCCTGTTGCTCATCGTTTATCCAAGATTACAACAAGTTCTTGATTAATTGGGTCTCTGGGCCTTTGGATGGAAATTGATTTTAATTCAGAGAGATGAGGGTGTTGGATTTTGGAAGGTAAACCAGGACAGGATTTACACATCAATCGGGGGCCCTGGAGAGTGTTGTGGAACAGAGACCAGGAGGTGATTGTCTTCATCAATCAGAATACTGAGTACAGGAGTCACGTTATGAGTGTACAAGACATTGGGAAGGCCACGTTTGGAGCAGAGTAACTCACACAAACTGCTGGAGGAACTCAGCAGGTCAGGCAGCAGCTCTGGATATGAATAAACAGTTGATGATTTGGGCCAAAGTTTTGTGTGTGTTGCTTTGGATTTCCAGCATCTGCAGACTTTCTTGTCTTTATGATTTGCATCACTCTGTCCAGTGTTGGTGATCTTTCTACAGGAAGAATGTCATTAAACTGAGAGGGTATAAAACAGATTTACAAGGATGTTACTGGGACTGGAGGGTTTGGGTTATAAGGAGAGGCTGGATATTCTGGGTCTTTTTCCTGGAGGCTGCCAAAGGAAATCGTGGAGGTGGATACAGTTACAATAATTTAAAATACACCTGGACGGGTACATGGGTGGGAAAGGTTTAAAACAATAATGGGCAAATACAGGTAAATGGAACTAGTTCATTAAAGCGAGTTGGTCGGCACGGATGAATCCTGCCTCTTTAAGTGCTTCCACTGTTTACTCACCCCATCCTCATCCGGATCCAGTTGTTGCTCCACCCCTTCCTCACACCCGTTTCCACTGCTATCTCCCCTTATCACACGCTGCTTGACCGCTGAGATCCTCCAGAATTTTGTGTTTGTTGATCGAGGAAAATCCGCTCTCCATTTTGAGGAAAAACCTCGGGAAGATGCCTGTTGTCCATCCGCTGTGTTTGGGAAAGGGTCCCGTCGGCAACCCGTCAACCCCCAATCCCCGGACCCGGGGCAGCGCTGCCCGAGTCTCCCCCTGGTCCCGGGGCCGCGCTGCCCGAGTCTCCCCCCGATCCCCGGAGCCGCGCTGTCCGAGTCTCTCCCCCGGTCCCGGGGGCCGCGCTGCCCGAGTCTCCCCCTGGTCCCGGGGCCGCGCTGCCCGAGTCTCCCCCCGATCCCCGGGGCCGCGCTGCCCGGGTCTCCCCCCGATCCCCGGGGCCGCGCTGCCCGAGTCTCCCCCCGATCCCCGGGGCCGCGCTGCCCGAGTCTCCCCCCGATCCCCGGGGCCGCGCTGCCCGAGACTCCCCCGATCCCCGGGGCCGCGCTGCCCGAGTCTCCCCCGATCCCGGGGGCCGCGCTGCCCGAGTCTCCCCCCGATCCCCGGGGCCGCGCTGCCCGAGTCTCCCCCCGATCCCCGGGGCCGCGCTGCCCGAGACTCCCCCGATCCCCGGGGCCGCGCTGCCCGAGTCTCCCCCTGGTCCCGGGGCCGCGCTGCCCGAGTCTCCCCCCGATCCCCGGGGCCGCGCTGCCCGGGTCTCCCCCCGATCCCCGGGGCCGCGCTGCCCGAGTCTCCCCCCGATCCCCGGGGCCGCGCTGCCCGAGTCTCCCCCCGATCCCCGGGGCCGCGCTGCCCGAGACTCCCCCGATCCCCGGGGCCGCGCTGCCCGAGTCTCCCCCGATCCCGGGGGCCGCGCTGCCCGAGTCTCCCCCCGATCACTGGGGCCGCGCTGCCCGAGTCTCCCCCCGATCCTCGGGGCCGCGCTGCCCGAGTCTCCCCCCCAATCCCCGAGGACTCTTTAATTCTCTGCTTCTCTCCCCAGTCTCTGTCACTTTGGATGTGGAAACGGCGCATCCGCGGCTCGAGGTGTCTGAGGATCGGAAGAGTGTGAAACTGACCGGGACTCGGAGGGATCTCCCTGACACCAGGAAGAGGTTCACAGACTGGGCTTGTGTGCTGGGATCAGAGGGATTCACATCGGGGAGACATTACTGGGAGGTGGAGGTGACGAGGAATCGGTGGTGGAGTCTGGGAGTCGCCGCAGAGTCTGTGAAGAGGAAGGGAGGGGTCAGACTGAGTCCTGAGACCGGATTCTGGACCATCGGGCGGTTTGATGACGAGATGTGGGTTCACACATCCCCTGTGTCCCGTCTCGCTGCCGGTCCCATCCCCGGGAGGGTGGGAGTTTATCTCCGTTACGAATCCGGGACAGTTTCATTTTACAACGCGGAGACCAAGTCCCATCTCCACACCTTCACAGGGAATAAATTCACGAAGAAACTTTATCCTTTCTTCTGGAGTGGAAATGAAAACCAGTGGCTGAGAACCTGCTCCGGTTCCGCTCCGGGTCTGTAAACGGGTCGGGTCCCGGGACCGGCGTCAGGAGTAAGTCAGTGTAAATATAAATGTGAGGAGAGTGAAATAAACACGATGTGAGAATTATCGGTCCATTAATTTTAACCCGTTCATCGCATCCATCAACGGAACATAAACACTGCGGATTCAGCAGCAGCCGCGGGCGGCGGGTCCTGAACTCCCCGGCTCCCCCGGGTCCGAAAGTCTACCGGGACTGACGGGAAACTGGGACAAGTGGTGGTGGTGCTGACTGGGAGAGGGAGGTCAGGGTGAACCTTGGTAACACGGGACATGTTGTGATGGTACACACAAAGCGTCTGGGTCTCCCACTGTGTCGGGTAACATCTGTGGAAGGAAATGGGCAGGTGAGGGGTAATAGCTGAGGGAGGGGTGGAAATGTGTCAGAAACTGGGAGGTGAGAGGTGTCAGTGACAGAGGGCAGAAGATTTTGGAATCTGACAGGAGCGGACAGCGGACCCCGGAGTAAAGGGAGGGAGGTGGGGAGGAGTGTGTGGGAGATGGGCAGATGGAGAGGGTATGGAGGAGAGTGAAGCTGGGCAGATTCAGAGGGTGGGGGAGGAGTGTGTGGGTGATGGGCAGATGGAGATGGTAGGGGTGGAGAGTGTGGGTGATGGGCAAATGGAGAGGGTGGTGGAGGAGTGTGTGGGTAATGGGCAGATGGAGAGGGTTGGGGAGTAGAGTGAGGGTGTGCAAATGGAGAGGGTGTGGGAAGAGTGTGCGGTTGATGGGCAGATGGAGATGTTGGGGGCGGAGATTGTGGGTGATGGGCAGATGGAGATGGTGTGGAAAAGTGTGTCGCTGATGGGCAGATGGAGAAGGTTGGGTAGGAGAGTGTGAGTGATGGGCAGATGGAGAGGGTGTGGGAGGAGTGTGTGGGTGTTGGGCAGATGGAGAGAGTTGGGTAGGAGAGTGTGTAATGGGCAGATGGAGATGGTGGGAGAGGAGAGTGTCGGTGATAGCAGATGGAGAGGGTGTGGGAGGATTGTGTGGGTGATGGGCAGATGGAGAGGGTGGGGGAGGAGTGTCCGGGTGATGGGCAGATGGAGTGGGTGGGGGAGGAGTGTGCGAGTGTTGGGCAGTTGGAGAGGATGGGGGAGGAGTGTGCGGGTGATGGGCAGATGGAGAGGGTTGGGGAGGAAAGTGAGGCTGGGCAGATGGAGAGGTTGGGGGAGGAGTGTGTGGGTGATGGGCAGATGGAGAGGGTGGGGAGGAGTGTGTGAGTGATGGGGAGATGGAGAGGGTGTGGAGGAGTGTGTGGGTGATGGGCAGATGGAGAGGGTGGGGAGGAGTGTGTGGGTGATGGGTAGATGGAGAGGGTTGGGGAGGAGAGTGTGGGTGATGGGCAGATTCAGAGGGTGGGGGAGGAGTGTGTGGGTGATGGGCAGATGGAGAGGGTTGGGGAGGAGAGTGTGGGTGATGGGCAGATTCAGAGGGTGGGGAGGAGTGTGTGAGTGATGGGGCGATGGAGAGGGTGTGGTACAGTGTGCCGCTGAAGGACGGATGGAGAGAGTTGGGTAGGAGAGTGTGGGTGATGGGCAGATGGAGAGGGTGGGGTGGAGTGTGTGTGTGATGGGCAGATGGAGAGGGTGGGGAGGAGTATGCGGGTGATGGGCAGCTGGAGAGGGTTGGGGAGGAGAGTGAAGCTGGGCAGATTCAGAGGGTTGGGGAGGAGTGTGTGGGTGATGGGCAGATGGAGAGGGTTGGGGGGTAGAGTGAGGGTGTGCAAATGGAGAGGGTGTGGGAAGAGTGTGCGGTTGATGGGCAGATGGAGAGGGTGGGGAGGAGAGTGTGGGTGATGGGCAGATGGAGAGGGTGGGGGAGGAGTGTGTGGATGTTGGACAGATGGAGAGAGTTGGGTAGGAGAGTGTGTGTAATGGGCAGATGGAGAGGGTGCGGGAGGAGTGTGTTTGTTATGGGCAGATGGAGGTGGTGGGGGAAGAGAGTGTGGGTTATGGCAGATGTAGAGGGCTGGGGATGAGAGTGTGGGTGATGAGCAGATGGAGAGGGTGGGGGAGGAGAGTGCGGCTGATCGGCTATTGGAGAGAGTATGGAGGTGTGTGCGGGTGATGAGCGGATGGAGAAGGGGGGGAGGAGTGCGGGTAATGGGCAGATGGAGAGGGTGTGGAAAAGTGTGTCGCTGATGGGCGGATGGAGAGGGTGGGGAGGAGTGTGCGGGTGATGGGCAGATGGAGAGGGTGTGGAAAAGTGTGTCGCTGATGGGCGGATGGAGAGGGTGGGGAGGAGTGTGCGGGTGATGGGCAGATTGTGAGGGTGAGGCGCAGTGTGCGGGTGATGGGCAGATGGAGAGGGTGGGCATGTGTGTGTGGGTGAAAGGCAGATAGTGCGGGGGAGGAGGAGTGTGTGGGTGATGGGCAGATGGAGAGGGTGGGGAGGAGGGTGTGGGTGATGGGCAGATGGTGAGGGTGAGGAGGAGTGTGTGGGTGATGGGCAGATGGAGAGGGTGGGGAGGAGTGTGTGGGTGATGGGGAGATGGAGAGTGTCGTGAGGAGTGTGTGGGTGATGGGCAGATGGAGAGGGTGGGGAGGAGTGTGTGGGTGATGGACAGATGGAGAGGTTAGGGAGGATTGTCCGGCTGATGGGCAGATGGAGATGTTGGGGAGGAGTGTGCGGTTGATGGGCAGATGGAGAGGGTTGGGGAGGAGAGTGTGGCTGATCGGCTATTGGAGAGAGTATGGAGGTGTGTGCGGGTGATGAGCAGATGGAGAGGGTGGGGAGGAGTGTGTGGGTGATGGGCAGATGGAGAGGGTGTGGAGGAGTGTGTGGGTGATGGGCAGATGGAGAGGGTTGGGAGGAGAGTGAGGCTGGGCAGATGGAGAGGGTGTGGAGGAGTGTGTGGGTGATGGGCAGATGGAGAGGGTGTGGAGGAGTGTGTGGGTGATGGGCAGATGGAGAGGGTTGGGAGGAGAGTGAGGCTGGGCAGATGGAGAGGGTGTGGAGGAGTGTGTGGGTGATGGGCAGATGCAGAGGGTGGGGTGGAGTGTGTGGGTGATGGGCTGATGGAGAGGGTGGGGGAGAGTGTGCGGGTGATGGGCAGATGGAGAGGGTGGGGAGGAGTGTGCGGGTGATGGGCAGATGGAGAGGGTGTGGAAAAGTGTGTCGCTGATGGGCGGATGGAGAGGGTGGGGAGGAGTGTGCGGGTGATGGGCAGATGGAGAGGGTGTGGAAAAGTGTGTCGCTGATGGGCGGATGGAGAGGGTGGGGAGGAGTGTGCGGGTGATGGGCAGATTGTGAGGGTGAGGCGCAGTGTGCGGGTGATGGGCAGATGGAGAGGGTGGGCATGTGTGTGTGGGTGAAAGGCAGATAGTGCGGGGGAGGAGGAGTGTGTGGGTGATGGGCAGATGGAGAGGGTGGGGAGGAGGGTGTGGGTGATGGGCAGATGGAGAGGGTGGGGAGGAGTGTGTGGGTGATGGGGAGATGGAGAGTGTCGTGAGGAGTGTGGGGGTGATGGGCAGACGGTGAGGTGTGGAGGATTGTCCGGCTGATGGGCAGATGGAGATGTTGGGGAGGAGTGTGCGGTTGATGGGCAGATGGAGAGGGTTGGGGAGGAGAGTGCGGCTGATCGGCTATTGGAGAGAGTATGGAGGTGTGTGCGGGTGATGAGCAGATGGAGAGGGTGGGGAGGAGTGTGTGGGTGATGGGCAGATGGAGAGGGTGTGGAGGAGTGTGTGGGTGATGGGCAGATGGAGAGGGTTGGGAGGAGAGTGAGGCTGGGCAGATGGAGAGGGTGTGGAGGAGTGTGTGGGTGATGGGCAGATGCAGAGGGTGGGGTGGAGTGTGTGGGTGATGGGCTGATGGAGAGGGTGGGGGAGAGTGTGCGGGTGATGGGCAGATGGAGAGGGAGGGGGAGAGTGTGCGGGTGATGGGCAGATGGAGAGGGTGGGGGAGAATGTGCGGGTGATGGGCAGATGGAGAGGGTGGGGGAGGAGTGTGCGAGTGTTGGGCAGTTGGAGAGGATGGGGGAGGAGTGTGCGGGTGATGGGCAGATGGAGAGGGTTGGGGAGGAGAGTGAGGCTGGGCAGATGGAGAGGGTGTGGAGGAGTGTGTGGGTGATGGGCAGATGGAGAGGGTGGGGAGGAGTGTCTGGGTGATGGGTAGATGGAGAGGTTTGGGGAGGATTGTGTGGGTGATGGGCAGATGGAGAGGGTGGGGGAGGAGTGTGCGGGTGATGGGCAGATGGAGAGGGTGGGGGAGAGTGTGCGGGTGATGGGCAGATGTAGAGGGTTGGGGAGGAAAGTGAGGCTGGGCAGATGGAGAGGTTGGGGGAGGAGTGTGTGGGTGATGGGCAGATGGAGAGGGTGGGGAGGAGTGTGTGAGTGATGGGGAGATGGAGGTGTGGAGGAGTGTGTGGGTGATGGGCAGATGGAGAGGGTGGGGAGGAGTGTGTGGGTGATGGGTAGATGGAGAGGGTTGGGGAGGAGAGTGTGGGTGATGGGCAGATTCAGAGGGTGGGGGAGGAGTGTGTGGGTGATGGGCAGATGGAGAGGGTTGGGGAGGAGAGTGTGGGTGATGGGCAGATTCAGAGGGTGGGGAGGAGTGTGTGTGTGATGGGCAGATGGAGAGGGTGGGGAGGAGTATGCGGGTGATGGGCAGCTGGAGAGGGTTGGGGAGGAGAGTGAAGCTGGGCAGATTCAGAGGGTTGGGGAGGAGTGTGTGGGTGATGGGCAGATGGAGAGGGTTGGGGGGTAGAGTGAGGGTGTGCAAATGGAGAGGGTGTGGGAAGAGTGTGCGGTTGATGGGCAGATGGAGAGGGTGGGGAGGAGAGTGTGGGTGATGGGCAGATGGAGAGGGTGGGGGAGGAGTGTGTGGATGTTGGACAGATGGAGAGAGTTGGGTAGGAGAGTGTGTGTAATGGGCAGATGGAGAGGGTGCGGGAGGAGTGTGTTTGTTATGGGCAGATGGAGGTGGTGGGGGAAGAGTGTGTGGGTTATGGCAGATGTAGAGGGCTGGGGATGAGAGTGTGGGTGATGAGCAGATGGAGAGGGTGGGGGAGGAGAGTGCGGCTGATCGGCTATTGGAGAGAGTATGGAGGTGTGTGCGGGTGATGAGCGGATGGAGAAGGGGGGGGAGGAGTGCGGGTAATGGGCAGATGGAGATGGTGTGGAAAAGTGTGTCGCTGATGGGCGGATGGAGAGGGTGGGGAGGAGTGTGCGGGTGATGGTCAGATGGAGAGGGTGGGGTGGAGTATGCGGTTGATGAGCAGATTGAGAGGGTGGGGAGGAGTGTGCGGGTGATGGGCAGATTGTGAGGGTGAGGCGCAGTGTGCGGGTGATGGGCAGATGGAGAGGGTGGGCATGTGTGTGTGGGTGATAGGCAGATAGTGCGGGGGAGGAGGAGTGTGTGGGTGATGGGCAGATGGAGAGGGTGGGGAGGAGGGTGTGGGTGATGGGCAGATGGTGAGGGTGAGGAGGAGTGTGTGGGTGATGGACAGATGGAGAGGTTAGGGAGGATTGTCCGGCTGATGGGCAGATGGAGATGTTGGGGAGGAGTGTGCGGTTGATGGGCAGATGGAGATGTTGGGGAGGAGAGTGCGGCTGATCGGCTATTGGAGAGAGTATGGAGGTGTGTGCAGGTGATGAGCAGATGGAGAGGGTGGGGGAGGAGTGCGGGTAATGGGCAGATGCAGAGGGTGGGGTGGAGTGTGTGGGTGATGGGCTGATGGAGAGGGTGGGGGAGAGTGTGCGGGTGATGGGCAGATGGAGAGGGAGGGGGAGAGTGTGCGGGTGATGGGCAGATGGAGAGGGTGGGGGAGAGTGTGCGGGTGATGGGCAGATGGAGAGGGTGGGGGAGGAGTGTGCGAGTGTTGGGCAGTTGGAGAGGATGGGGGAGGAGTGTGCGGGTGATGGGCAGTTGGAGAGGGTTGGGGAGGAGAGTGAGGCTGGGCAGATGGAGAGGGTGTGGAGGAGTGTGTGGGTGATGGGCAGATGGAGAGGGTGGGGAGGAGTGTCTGGGTGATGGGTAGATGGAGAGGTTTGGGGAGGAGAGTGTGGGTGATGTGCAGATTCAGAGGGTGGGGGAGGAGTGTGTGGGTGACGGGCAGATGGAGAGGGTTGGGGAGGAGAGTGTGGGTAATGGGCAGATTCAGAGGGTGGGGAAGGAGTGTGTGGGTGATGGGCAGATGGAGAGGGTTGGGGAGGAGAGTGAGGCCGGGCAGATGGAGGGGTTGGGGGAGGAATGTGTGGGTGATGGGCAAATGGAGAAGGGGAGGAGGAGTGCGGGTAATGGGCAGATGGAGATGGTGTGGAAAAGTGTGTCGCTGATGGGCAGATTGTGAGGGTGGGGCGCAGTGTGCGGGTGATGGGCAGATGGAGAGGGTGGGCATGTGTGTGTGGGTGATAGGCAGATAGTGCGGGGGAGGAGGAGTGTGTGGGTGATGGGCAGATGGAGAGGGTGGGGAGGAGGGTGTGGGTGATGGGCAGATGGTGAGGGTGAGGAGGAGTGTGTGGGTGATGGACAGATGGAGAGGTTAGGGAGGATTGTCCGGCTGATGGGCAGATGGAGATGTTGGGGAGGAGTGTGCGGTTGATGGGCAGATGGAGATGTTGGGGAGGAGAGTGCGGCTGATCGGCTATTGGAGAGAGTATGGAGGTGTGTGCAGGTGATGAGCAGATGGAGAGGGTGGGGGAGGAGTGCGGGTAATGGGCAGATGCAGAGGGTGGGGTGGAGTGTGTGGGTGATGGGCTGATGGAGAGGGTGGGGGAGAGTGTGCGGGTGATGGGCAGATGGAGAGGGAGGGGGAGAGTGTGCGGGTGATGGGCAGATGGAGAGGGTGGGGGAGAGTGTGCGGGTGATGGGCAGATGGAGAGGGTGGGGGAGGAGTGTGCGAGTGTTGGGCAGTTGGAGAGGATGGGGGAGGAGTGTGCGGGTGATGGGCAGTTGGAGAGGGTTGGGGAGGAGAGTGAGGCTGGGCAGATGGAGAGGGTGTGGAGGAGTGTGTGGGTGATGGGCAGATGGAGAGGGTGGGGAGGAGTGTCTGGGTGATGGGTAGATGGAGAGGTTTGGGGAGGAGAGTGTGGGTGATGTGCAGATTCAGAGGGTGGGGGAGGAGTGTGTGGGTGACGGGCAGATGGAGAGGGTTGGGGAGGAGAGTGTGGGTAATGGGCAGATTCAGAGGGTGGGGAAGGAGTGTGTGGGTGATGGGCAGATGGAGAGGGTTGGGGAGGAGAGTGAGGCCGGGCAGATGGAGGGGTTGGGGGAGGAATGTGTGGGTGATGGGCAAATGGAGAAGGGGAGGAGGAGTGCGGGTAATGGGCAGATGGAGATGGTGTGGAAAAGTGTGTCGCTGATGGGCAGATTGTGAGGGTGGGGCGCAGTGTGCGGGTGATGGGCAGATGGAGAGGGTGGGCATGTGTGTGTGGGTGATAGGCAGATAGTGCGGGGGAGGAGGAGTGTGTGGGTGATGGGCAGATGGAGAGGGTGGGGAGGAGGGTGTGGGTGATGGGCAGATGGTGAGGGTGAGGAGAAGTGTGTGGGTGATGGGGTGGGTGCTGGGCAGATGGAGCGGGTGGGCAGGAGTTTGAGGCTGATAGGCAGATGGAGAGGGTGGGGTGGAGTATGCGGTTGATGAGCAGATTGAGAGGGTGGGGAGGAGAGCGTGGTTGATGGGCAGATTGAGAAGGTGGGGGAGTAGAGTGTGGGAGATGCGCAAATGGAGGGGGTAGGAGTGAGCGGTTGATGGGCAAATGGATAGGGAGGTTGGAGTTTGCGGGTAATGGGCAGATGGAGAGTGTGGGTGAGGAGTGTGTGTGTGATGGGCAGATGGAGAGGTGGGGAGGAGTGTGCGTGTGATGAGCAGATGGTGACTGTGGGGAGGATTATGCTGGTGATGGGCAATTGGAGAGTGTAAGGAGGTGTG
The DNA here is from genome assembly GCF_030144855.1 of Hypanus sabinus. NCBI lineage: Eukaryota > Metazoa > Chordata > Chondrichthyes > Myliobatiformes > Dasyatidae > Hypanus > Hypanus sabinus. The sequence continues at coordinate 181,004,253 of NC_082710.1, read as the reverse complement.
TGAGGGTGATGGGCAGATGGATGGGGGGAAGAGTGTGCGGTTGATGGGCAAATGGTGAGTGGGGTGGAGTTTGCGGCTGATGGGCAGATGGAGAGTTTGGGGGACGAGTGTGCGGGTGATGGGCAGATGGAGAGGTTGGGGAGGAGTGTGCGGGTGATGTGCATATGGAGAGGGTGTGGAGCAGTGTGCGGGTGATGGGCAGATTGTGAGGGTGGGGAGCAGTGTGCGGGTGATGGGCAGATGGAGAGCGTGGGAGGGTGTGTGCGGGTGAACGGCAGATGCTGAGGGTGAGGAGGAATGTGTGGGTGATCGGCAGATGGAGAGGGTCCTGAGGAGTGTGTGGGTGATGGGCAGATGGAGGGGGTGTGGAGGAGTGTGTGGGTGATGCGCAGATGGAGAGGGTGGGGAGGAGTGTGTGGGTGATGGGCTGATGGAGAGGGTGGGGAGGAGTGTGTGGGTGATGGACAGATGGAGAGGGTGGGGAGGAGTGTGTGGGTGATGGGCAGATGGAGATGTGGGGAGGAGTGTGCGGGTGATGGGATGATGGTGACGGTGGGGAGGATAATGCGGGAGATGGGCAATTGGAAAGTGTAAGGAGGTGTGCGCGGGTGCTGGGCAGATTGAGACGGTGGGGGAGTAGAGTGTGGGAGATGGGCAGGTGAAGATGGTGGGGAAGGATTCTGTGAGTGATGGGCAGATGGAGGGGGTTGGCGAGGAGATTGTGTGTGATGGGCAGATGTAGCGGGTGGGGAGCAATGTGCGGGGCATGAGCAGTTGAAGAGGGCTGTGGAGGTGTGGATGATGGGCAGATGGAGAGAGTGGGGGAGGAGAGTGCGGCTGATCGGCTATTGGAGAGAGTATGGAGGTGTGTGCGGGTGATGAGCGGATGGAGAAGGGGGGGAGGAGTGCGGGTAATGGGCAGATGGAGAGGGTGTGGAGGAGTGTGTGGGTGATGGGCAGATGGAGAGGGTGGGCATGTGTGTGTGGGTGATAGGCAGATAGTGCGGGGGAGGAGGAGTGTGTGGGTGATGGGCAGATGGAGAGGGTGGGGAGGAGGGTGTGGGTGATGGGGAGATGGAGAGTGTCGTGAGGAGTGTGGGGGTGATGGGCAGACGGTGAGGGTGAGGAGGAGTGTGTGGGTGATGGGGAGATGGAGAGTGTCGTGAGGAGTGTGGGGGTGATGGGCAGACGGTGAGGTTAGGGAGGATTGTGCGGTTGATGGGCAGATGGAGAGGGTTGGGGAGGAGAGTGCGGCTGATCGGCTATTGGAGAGAGTATGGAGGTGTGTGCGGGTGATGAGCAGATGGAGAGGGTGGGGGAGGAGTGCGGGTAATGGGCAGATGCAGAGGGTGGGGGAGAGTGTGCGGGTGATGGGCAGATGGAGAGGGTGGGGGAGAGTGTGCGGGTGATGGGCAGATGGAGAGGGTGGGGGAGAGTGTGCGGGTGATGGGCAGATGGAAAGGGTGGGGGAGAGTGTGCGGGTGATGGGCAGATGGAGAGGGTGGGGGAGAGTGTGCGGGTGATGGGCAGATGGAGAGGGTGGGGGAGGAGTGTGTGGGTGATGGGCAGATGGAGAGGGTGTGGAGGAGTGTGTGAGTGATGGGGAGATGGAGAGGGTGTGGAGGAGTGTGTGGGTGATGGGCAGATGGAGAGGGTGGGGAGGAGTGTGTGGGTGATGGGTAGATGGAGAGGGTGGGGAGGAGAGTGTGGGTGATGGGCAGATTCAGAGGGTGGGGAGGAGAGTGTGGGTGATGGGCAGATTCAGAGGGTGGGGGAGGAGTGTGTGGGTGACGGGCAGATGGAGAGGGTAGGGAGGAGTGTGTGGGTGATGGGCAGATGGAGAGGGTGGGGAGGAGAGTGTGGGTGATGGGCAGATTCAGAGGGTGGGGGAGGAGTGTGTGGGTGACGGGCAGATGGAGAGGGTTGGGGGGTAGAGTGAGGGTGTGCAAATGGAGAGGGTGTGGGAAGAGTGTGCGGTTGATGGGCAGATGGAGAGGGTGGGGAGGAGAGTGTGGGTGATGGGCAGATGGAGAGGGTGGGGGAGGAGTGTGTGGATGTTGGACAGATGGAGAGAGTTGGGTAGGAGAGTGTGTGTAATGGGCAGATGGAGAGGGTGCGGGAGGAGTGTGTTTGTTATGGGCAGATGGAGGTGGTGGGGGAAGAGTGTGTGGGTTATGGCAGATGTAGAGGGCTGGGGATGAGAGTGTGGGTGATGAGCAGATGGAGAGGGTGGGGGAGGAGAGTGCGGCTGATCGGCTATTGGAGAGAGTATGGAGGTGTGTGCGGGTGATGAGCGGATGGAGAAGGGGGGGGAGGAGTGCGGGTAATGGGCAGATGGAGATGGTGTGGAAAAGTGTGTCGCTGATGGGCGGATGGAGAGGGTGGGGAGGAGTGTGCGGGTGATGGTCAGATGGAGAGGGTGGGGTGGAGTATGCGGTTGATGAGCAGATTGAGAGGGTGGGGAGGAGTGTGCGGGTGATGGGCAGATTGTGAGGGTGAGGCGCAGTGTGCGGGTGATGGGCAGATGGAGAGGGTGGGCATGTGTGTGTGGGTGATAGGCAGATAGTGCGGGGGAGGAGGAGTGTGTGGGTGATGGGCAGATGGAGAGGGTGGGGAGGAGGGTGTGGGTGATGGGCAGATGGTGAGGGTGAGGAGGAGTGTGTGGGTGATGGACAGATGGAGAGGTTAGGGAGGATTGTCCGGCTGATGGGCAGATGGAGATGTTGGGGAGGAGTGTGCGGTTGATGGGCAGATGGAGATGTTGGGGAGGAGAGTGCGGCTGATCGGCTATTGGAGAGAGTATGGAGGTGTGTGCAGGTGATGAGCAGATGGAGAGGGTGGGGGAGGAGTGCGGGTAATGGGCAGATGCAGAGGGTGGGGTGGAGTGTGTGGGTGATGGGCTGATGGAGAGGGTGGGGGAGAGTGTGCGGGTGATGGGCAGATGGAGAGGGAGGGGGAGAGTGTGCGGGTGATGGGCAGATGGAGAGGGTGGGGGAGAGTGTGCGGGTGATGGGCAGATGGAGAGGGTGGGGGAGGAGTGTGCGAGTGTTGGGCAGTTGGAGAGGATGGGGGAGGAGTGTGCGGGTGATGGGCAGTTGGAGAGGGTTGGGGAGGAGAGTGAGGCTGGGCAGATGGAGAGGGTGTGGAGGAGTGTGTGGGTGATGGGCAGATGGAGAGGGTGGGGAGGAGTGTCTGGGTGATGGGTAGATGGAGAGGTTTGGGGAGGAGAGTGTGGGTGATGTGCAGATTCAGAGGGTGGGGGAGGAGTGTGTGGGTGACGGGCAGATGGAGAGGGTTGGGGAGGAGAGTGTGGGTAATGGGCAGATTCAGAGGGTGGGGAAGGAGTGTGTGGGTGATGGGCAGATGGAGAGGGTTGGGGAGGAGAGTGAGGCCGGGCAGATGGAGGGGTTGGGGGAGGAATGTGTGGGTGATGGGCAAATGGAGAAGGGGAGGAGGAGTGCGGGTAATGGGCAGATGGAGATGGTGTGGAAAAGTGTGTCGCTGATGGGCAGATTGTGAGGGTGGGGCGCAGTGTGCGGGTGATGGGCAGATGGAGAGGGTGGGCATGTGTGTGTGGGTGATAGGCAGATAGTGCGGGGGAGGAGGAGTGTGTGGGTGATGGGCAGATGGAGAGGGTGGGGAGGAGGGTGTGGGTGATGGGCAGATGGTGAGGGTGAGGAGGAGTGTGTGGGTGATGGACAGATGGAGAGGTTAGGGAGGATTGTCCGGCTGATGGGCAGATGGAGATGTTGGGGAGGAGTGTGCGGTTGATGGGCAGATGGAGATGTTGGGGAGGAGAGTGCGGCTGATCGGCTATTGGAGAGAGTATGGAGGTGTGTGCAGGTGATGAGCAGATGGAGAGGGTGGGGGAGGAGTGCGGGTAATGGGCAGATGCAGAGGGTGGGGTGGAGTGTGTGGGTGATGGGCTGATGGAGAGGGTGGGGGAGAGTGTGCGGGTGATGGGCAGATGGAGAGGGAGGGGGAGAGTGTGCGGGTGATGGGCAGATGGAGAGGGTGGGGGAGAGTGTGCGGGTGATGGGCAGATGGAGAGGGTGGGGGAGGAGTGTGCGAGTGTTGGGCAGTTGGAGAGGATGGGGGAGGAGTGTGCGGGTGATGGGCAGTTGGAGAGGGTTGGGGAGGAGAGTGAGGCTGGGCAGATGGAGAGGGTGTGGAGGAGTGTGTGGGTGATGGGCAGATGGAGAGGGTGGGGAGGAGTGTCTGGGTGATGGGTAGATGGAGAGGTTTGGGGAGGAGAGTGTGGGTGATGTGCAGATTCAGAGGGTGGGGGAGGAGTGTGTGGGTGACGGGCAGATGGAGAGGGTTGGGGAGGAGAGTGTGGGTAATGGGCAGATTCAGAGGGTGGGGAAGGAGTGTGTGGGTGATGGGCAGATGGAGAGGGTTGGGGAGGAGAGTGAGGCCGGGCAGATGGAGGGGTTGGGGGAGGAATGTGTGGGTGATGGGCAAATGGAGAAGGGGAGGAGGAGTGCGGGTAATGGGCAGATGGAGATGGTGTGGAAAAGTGTGTCGCTGATGGGCAGATTGTGAGGGTGGGGCGCAGTGTGCGGGTGATGGGCAGATGGAGAGGGTGGGCATGTGTGTGTGGGTGATAGGCAGATAGTGCGGGGGAGGAGGAGTGTGTGGGTGATGGGCAGATGGAGAGGGTGGGGAGGAGGGTGTGGGTGATGGGCAGATGGTGAGGGTGAGGAGAAGTGTGTGGGTGATGGGGTGGGTGCTGGGCAGATGGAGCGGGTGGGCAGGAGTTTGAGGCTGATAGGCAGATGGAGAGGGTGGGGTGGAGTATGCGGTTGATGAGCAGATTGAGAGGGTGGGGAGGAGAGCGTGGTTGATGGGCAGATTGAGAAGGTGGGGGAGTAGAGTGTGGGAGATGCGCAAATGGAGGGGGTAGGAGTGAGCGGTTGATGGGCAAATGGATAGGGAGGTTGGAGTTTGCGGGTAATGGGCAGATGGAGAGTGTGGGTGAGGAGTGTGTGGGTGATGGGCAGATGGAGAGGTGGGGAGGAGTGTGCGTGTGATGAGCAGATGGTGACTGTGGGGAGGATTATGCTGGTGATGGGCAATTGGAGAGTGTAAGGAGGTGTGTGAGGGTGATGGGCAGATGGATGGGGGGAAGAGTGTGCGGTTGATGGGCAAATGGTGAGTGGGGTGGAGTTTGCGGCTGATGGGCAGATGGAGAGTTTGGGGGACGAGTGTGCGGGTGATGGGCAGATGGAGAGGTTGGGGAGGAGTGTGCGGGTGATGTGCATATGGAGAGGGTGTGGAGCAGTGTGCGGGTGATGGGCAGATTGTGAGGGTGGGGAGCAGTGTGCGGGTGATGGGCAGATGGAGAGCGTGGGAGGGTGTGTGCGGGTGAACGGCAGATGCTGAGGGTGAGGAGGAATGTGTGGGTGATCGGCAGATGGAGAGGGTCCTGAGGAGTGTGTGGGTGATGGGCAGATGGAGGGGGTGTGGAGGAGTGTGTGGGTGATGCGCAGATGGAGAGGGTGGGGAGGAGTGTGTGGGTGATGGGCTGATGGAGAGGGTGGGGAGGAGTGTGTGGGTGATGGACAGATGGAGAGGGTGGGGAGGAGTGTGTGGGTGATGGGCAGATGGAGATGTGGGGAGGAGTGTGCGGGTGATGGGATGATGGTGACGGTGGGGAGGATAATGCGGGAGATGGGCAATTGGAAAGTGTAAGGAGGTGTGCGCGGGTGCTGGGCAGATTGAGACGGTGGGGGAGTAGAGTGTGGGAGATGGGCAGGTGAAGATGGTGGGGAAGGATTCTGTGAGTGATGGGCAGATGGAGGGGGTTGGCGAGGAGATTGTGTGTGATGGGCAGATGTAGCGGGTGGGGAGCAATGTGCGGGGCATGAGCAGTTGAAGAGGGCTGTGGAGGTGTGGATGATGGGCAGATGGAGAGAGTGGGGGAGGAGAGTGCGGCTGATCGGCTATTGGAGAGAGTATGGAGGTGTGTGCGGGTGATGAGCGGATGGAGAAGGGGGGGAGGAGTGCGGGTAATGGGCAGATGAGAGGGTGTGGAGGAGTGTGTGGGTGATGGGCAGATGGAGAGGGTGGGCATGTGTGTGTGGGTGATAGGCAGATAGTGCGGGGGAGGAGGAGTGTGTGGGTGATGGGCAGATGGAGAGGGTGGGAGGAGGGTGTGGGGTGATGGGGAGATGGAGAGTGTCGTGAGGAGTGTGGGGGTGATGGGCAGACGGTGAGGGTGAGGAGGAGTGTGTGGGTGATGGGGAGATGGAGAGTGTCGTGAGGAGTGTGGGGGTGATGGGCAGACGGTGAGGTTAGGGAGGATTGTGCGGTTGATGGGCAGATGGAGAGGGGTTGGGGAGGAGAGTGCGGCTGATCGGCTATTGGAGAGAGTATGGAGGTGTCGTGCGGGTGATGAGCAGATGGAGAGGGTGGGGGAGGAGTGCGGGTAATGGGCAGATGCAGAGGGTGGGGAGAGTGTGCGGGTGATGGGCAGATGGAGAGGGTGGGGGAGAGTGTGCGGGTGATGGGCAGATGGAGAGGGTGGGGGAGAGTGTGCGGGTGATGGGCAGATGGAAAGGGTGGGGGAGAGTGTGCGGGTGATGGGCAGATGGAGAGGGTGGGGGAGAGTGTGCGGGTGATGGGCAGATGGAGAGGGTGGGGGAGGAGTGTGTGGGTGATGGGCAGATGGAGAGGGTGTGGAGGAGTGTGTGAGTGATGGGGAGATGGAGAGGGTGTGGAGGAGTGTGTGGGTGATGGGCAGATGGAGAGGGTGGGGAGGAGTGTGTGGGTGATGGGTAGATGGAGAGGGTGGGGAGGAGAGTGTGGGTGATGGGCAGATTCAGAGGGTGGGGAGGAGAGTGTGGGTGATGGGCAGATTCAGAGGGTGGGGGAGGAGTGTGTGGGTGACGGGCAGATGGAGAGGGTAGGGAGGAGTGTGTGGGTGATGGGCAGATGGAGAGGGTGGGGAGGAGAGTGTGGGTGATGGGCAGATTCAGAGGGTGGGGGAGGAGTGTGTGGGTGACGGGCAGATGGAGAGGGTTGGGGAGGAGAGTGTGGGTAATGGGCAGATTCAGAGGGTGGAGGGAGGAGTGTGTGGGTGATGGGCAGATGGAGAGGGTTGGGGAGGAGAGTGAGGCCGGGGCAGATGGAGGGGTTGGGGGAGGAATGTGTGGGTGATGGCAAATGGAGAGGGTGGTGGAGGAGTGTGTGGGTAATGGGCAGATGGAGATGTTGGGGGCGGAGATTGTGCGTGATGGGCAGATGAGAAGGGGAGGAGGAGTGCGGTAATGGGCAGATGGAGATGGTGTGGAAAAGTGTGTCGCTGATGGGCAGATTGTGAGGGTGGGGCGCAGTGTGCGGGTGATGGGCAGATGGAGAGGGTGGGGAGGAGTGTGCGGGTGATGGGCAGATGGAGAGGGTGGGGAGGAGGGTGTGGGTGATGGGCAGATGGTGAGGGTGAGGAGAAGTGTGGGGTGATGGGGTGGGTGCTGGGCAGATGGAGCGGGTGGGCAGGAGTTTGAGGCTGAAAGGCAGATGGAGATGGTGGGGGAGGAATGTGTGGGTGATGGACATATGGAGAGCGTGGGAGCAGATGCGGGTGATGGGCAGATGGAGAAGCTGGGGTGGAGTGTGCGGGTGATGAGCAGATGGAGTGGGTGGTGGTGGAGAGTGCGGATGATGAGCAGATGGTGAAGGTGGGAGGATTATGCGGGTGATGGGCAATTGGAGAGTGTAAGGAGGTTTGTGTTGGTGTTGGGCAGATGGAGCGGGTGGGCAGGAGTTTGATGCTGATAGGCAGATGGAGATGGTGGAGTGGAGTATGCGGGTGATGAGCATATTGAGAGGGTGGGGAGGAGAGCGTGGTTGATGGGCAGATTGAGAAGGTGGGGGAGTAGAGTGTGGGAGATGCGCAAATGGAGGGGGTAGGAGTGTGTGGGTGATGGGCAAATGGATAGGGAGGTTGGAGTTTGCGGGTGATGGGCAGATGGAGAGGTGGGGAGGAGTGTGCGTGTGATGAGCAGATGGTGACTGTGGGGAGGATTATGCGGATGATGGGCAATTGGAGAGTGTAAGGTGGTGTGTGAGGGTGATGGGCAGATGGATGGGGGGAAGAGTGTGCGGTTGATGGGCAAATGGTGAGGGGGTGGAGTTTGCAGCTGATGGGCAGATGGAGAGTTTGGGGGACGAGTGTGCGGGTGATGGGCAGTTGGAGAGGTTGGGGAGGAGTGTGCGGGTAATGGGCAGATGGAGAGTGTGGGGGAGTAATGTGCGGGTGATGTGCATATGGAGAGGGTGTGGAGCAGTGTGCGGGTGATGGGCAGATTGTGAGGGTGGGGAGCAGTGTGCGGGTGATGGGCAGATGGAGAGCGTGGGAGGGTGTGTGCGGGTGAACGGCAGATGCTGAGGGTGAGGAGGAATGTGTGGGTGATCGGCAGATGGAGAGGGTCCTGAGGAGTGTGTGGGTGATGGGCAGTCGGAGAGGTGTGGAGGAGTGTGTGGGTGATGGACAGATGGAGAGGTGGGGGAGGAGTGTGTGGGTGATGGACAGATGGAGAGGTGGGGGAGGAGTGTGTGTGTGATGGGCAGATGAAGAGGGTGGGGAGGAGTGTGTGGGTGATGCGCAGATGGAGAGGGTGGGGAGGAGTGTGTGGGTGATGGGCAGATGGAGAGGGTGGGGAGGAGTGTGTGGGTGATGGGCAGATGGAGAGGGTAGGGGAGGAGTGTGTGGGTGATGGACAGATGGAGAGGGTAGGGAGGAGTGTGTGGGTGATGGCCAGATGGAGAGGGTGGGGAGGAGTGTGTGGGTGATGGACAGATGGAGAGGTGGGGGAGGAGTGTGTGGGTGATGGGCAGATGGAGATGTGGGGAGGAGTGTGCGGGTGATGGGATGATGGTGACGGTGGGGAGGATAATGCGGGAGATGGGCAATTGGAGAGTGTAAGGAGGTGTGCGCGGGTGCTGGGCAGATTGAGACGGTGGGGGAGTAGAGTGTGGGAGATGGGCAGGTGAAGATGGTGGGGAAGGATTCTGTGAGTGATGGGCAGATGGAGGGGGTTGGCGAGGAGATTGTGTGTGATGGGCAGATGTAGCGGGTGGGGAGCAATGTGCGGGGCATGAGCAGTTGAAGAGGGCTGTGGAGGTGTGGATGATGGGCAGATGGAGAGGGTTGGGGAGGAGAGTTTGGGTGATGGGCAGATGGAGAGTGTGGCGAGGAGTGTGCGTGTGATGGGCAGATTGAGAGGGTGGGGAGGAGTGCGGGGGATGGGCAGATGGAACGGATGGGGGAGGAATGTGCGGGTGATGGGCATGTGGAGAGGGTGGGGAGCTGTGAGCGGGTGATGGGCAGATTGTGTGGGTGGGCAGCAGTGTGCAGGTGATGGGCAAAAGGAGAGGGGGTGGAGTTTGCGGGTGATGGGCAGATTGAACGGATGGGGGAGGAACGTGCGGGTGATGGGCATATGGAGAGGGTGGGGAGCAGTGTGCGGGTTATGGGCAGATTGTGAGGGTGGGGAGGAGTTTGTGGGTGATGGGCAGGTGGAGAGGGTGGGGAGGAGTTTGTGGGTGATGGGCAGGTGGAGAGGGTTGGGGAGCGGAGTGTGCGTGATGAGCAGATGGAGAGGGTGGGGAGGACTGTGCGGGTGATGAGCAGTTGGAGAGGGTGGGGAGGAGAGTGTGTGTGATGGGCAGATGGAGAGGGTGGGGAGCAGTGTCCGGGTCATGAGCAGTTAGAGAGGGTTGTGGAGGAGATTGTGGGTGATGGGCAGATGGAGAGGGTGGCGAGGAGTGGGCAGGTGATGGGCAGATCGAGAGGGTTGGGCTGGTGGGTGCGTTTGATAGGCAGATGGAGAGGGTGGGGGAGGAATGTGCGGGTGATGGACATATGGAGAGCGTGGGGAGCAGATGCGGGTGATGGGCAGATGGAGAAGCTGGGGTGGAGTGTGCGGGTGATGAGCAGATGGAGTGGGTGGTGGTGGAGAGTGGGTGATGAGCAGATGGAGTGGGTGTGGGTGGAGTATTGGTGATGTGCAGTTTGAGATGGTGGCGAGGAGTACGGGTGCTGGGCAGATGGAGAGGGTGAGGAAGAGTGTGTGGGTGATGGGCAGATGGAGAGTCGGGTGAGGAGTGTGTGGGTGATGGGCAGATGGAGAGGTGGGGTGGAGTTTGCGGGTGATGGGCAGATGGAGAGTGTGGGGGAGGAGTGTGCGGATGATGAGCAGATGGTGAAGGTGGGGAGGATTATGCGGGCGATGGGCAATTGGAGAGTGTAAGGAGGTTTGTGTTGGTGTTGGGCAGATGGAGCGGGTGGGCAGGAGTTTGATGCTGATAGGCAGATGGAGATGGTGGGGTGGAGTATGTGGGTGATGAGCATATTGAGAGTGTGGGGAGGAGAGTGTGGGTGATGGTCAGATGGAGAGGGTGGGGTGCAGTATGCGGTTGATGAGCAGATTGAGAGGGTGGGGAGGAGAGCGTGGTTGATGGGCAGATTGAGAGGGTGGGGGAGTAGAGTGTGGGAGATGCGCAGATGGAGGGGTAGGAGTGAGCGGTTGATGGGCAAATGGATAGGGAGGTTGGAATTTGCGGGTAATGGGCAGATGGAGAGTGTGGATGAGGAGTGTGTGGGTGATGGGCAGATGGAGAGGTGGGGAGGAGTGTGCGTGTGATGAGCAGATGGTGAGGGGGGTGGAGCTTGCGGCTGATGGGCAGATGGAGAGGTTGGGGAGCAATGTGCGGGGCATGAGCAGTTGCAGAGGGCTGTGGAGGAGATTGTGGATGATGGGCAGATGGAGAGGGTTGGGAAGGAGAGTGTGGGTGATGGGCAGGGAGAGGGTGGCGAAGAGTGTGCGGGTGATGGGCAGATGGAGAAGGTGGGGTGGAGTTTGCGGGTAATGGGCAGATGGAGAGTGTGTGTGAGGAGTGTGTGTGTGATGGGCAGATGGAGAGGTGGGGAGGAGTGTGCGTGTGATGAGCAGATGGTGACGGTGGGGAGGATTATGCGGGTGATGGGCAATTGGAGAGTGTAAGGAGGTGTGTGCGGGTGATGGGCAGATGGATGGGGGAGGAGTGTGCGGTTGATGCGCAAATGGTGAGGGGGTGGAGTTTGCAGCTGTTGGGCAGTTGGAGAGGGTGTGGGTGGAGTGTTGGTGATGCGCAGTTTGAGATGGTGGCGAGGAGTACGGGTGCTGGGCAGATGGAGAGGGTGAGGAAGAGTGTGTGGGTGATGGGCAGATGGAGAGGTGGGCTGGAGTTTGCGGGTGATGGGCAGATGGAGAGTGTGGGGGAGGAGTGTGCGTGTGATGGGCAGATGGAGAGGTGGGGAGGAGTGTGCAGGTGATGAGCAGATGGTGAAGGTGGGGAGGATTATGCGGGTGATGGGCAATTGGAGAGTGTAAGGAGGTTTGTGTGGGTGTTGGGCAGATGGAGCGGGTGGGCAGGAGTTTGTGGCCGATGGGCAGATGGAGATGGTGGGGTGGAGTCTGTGGGTGATGGGCAGATTGTGAGGGTGGGGAGCAGTGTGCGGGTGATGGGCAGATGGAGAGAGTGGGCAGTAGTGTGTGGCTGATAGGCTGATAGTGAGGATGAGGAGGAGTATGTGGGTGATGAGCAGATGGAGAGGGTGGGGAGGAGTGTGGGTGGTGGGCAGATGGAGAGGGTTGGGCTGGTGGGTGCGGTTGATAGGCAGATGGAGAGGCTGGAGTGGAGTGTTCGGGTGATGGGCAGATGGAGAGGGTGGGGAGGAGTGTGTGGGTGCTGGGCAGATGGAGAGGGTGAGGAAGAGTGTGTGGGTGATGGGCAGATGGAGAGGTGGGGTGGAGTGTGTGGGTGATGGGCAGATGGAGAGGGTGGGGTGGAGTTTGCGGGTGATGGGCAGATGGAGATGGTGGGGTGGAGTCTGTGGGTGATGGGCAGATTGTGAGGGTGGGGAGCAGTGTGCGGGTGATGGGCAGATGGAGAGAGTGGGGTGGAGTTTGCGGGTGATGGGCAGATGGAGTGTGGGGGAGGAGTGTGCGTGTGATGAGCAGATGGTGAAGTTGTGGAGGATTATGCGGGTGATTGGCAATTGGAGAGTGTAAGGAGGTTTGTGCGGGTGTTGGGCAGATGGAGCGGGTAGGAGTGTGCGGTTGATGGGCAAATGGAGTGGGATGGTGGGGTTTGCTGGGGATGGACAAATGGAGATGGTGGGGGAGGAGTGCGGGGCATGGACAGATGGAGAGGATGGGGGAGGAGTGTGTAGATGATAGGCAGATGGAGAGGGTGAGGAGAAGTGTGTGGGTGATGGGGTGGGTGCTGGGCAGATGGAGAGGGGGGCTGGAGTTTGCGGGTGATGGGCAGATGGAACGGATGGGGGAGGAATGTGCGGGTGATGGGCACATGGAGAGGGTGGGGAGCAGTGTGCGTGTGATGGGCAGATTGTGAGGGGGGGAGCAGTGTGCGGGTGATGGGCAGATGGAGAGGATGGGGGAGGAGTGTGTAGATGATAGGCAGATGGAGAGGGTGAGGAGAAGTGTGTGGGTGATGGGGTGGGTGCTGGGCAGATGGAGCGGGTGGGCAGGAGTTTGAGGCTGATAGGCAGATGGAGATGGTGGGGTGGAATATGCGGGTGATGAGCATATTGAGAGTGTGGGGAGGAGAGTGTGGGTGATGGTCAGATTGAGAGGGTAGGGGAGTAGAGTGTGGGAGATGCGCGGATGGAGAGTGTGGGTGAGGAGTGTGTGTGTGCTGGGCAGATGGAGAGGTGGGGAGGAGTGTGCGTGTGATGAGCAGAAGGTGATGGTGGGGAGGATTATGCGGGTGATGGGCAATTGGAGAGTGTAAGGAGGTGTGTGCGGGTGATGGGCAGATGGATGGGGGAGGAGTGTGCGGTTGATGGGCAAATGGTGAGGGGTGTGGAGTGTTGGTGATGTGCAGTTTGAGATGGTGGCGAGGAGTACGGGTGCTGGGCAGATGGAGAGGGTGAGAAAGAGTGTGTGGGTGATGGGCTGATGGAGAGTCGGGGGAGGAGTGTGTGGGTGATGGGCAGATGGAGAGGTTTGGGGAGGAGTGTGTGGGTGATGGGCAGATGGAGAGGTTTGGGGAGGAGTTTGCAGGTGATGGGCAGATGGAGAGGTTTGGGGAGGAGTGTGCGGGTGATGGGCTGATGGAGAGGGTGGGGAGGAGTGTGTGGGTGATGGGCAGATGGAGAGGTTTGGGGAGGAGTGTGTGGGTGATGGGCAGATGGAGAGGTTTGGGGAGGAGTGTGTGGGTGATGGGCAGATGGAGAGGTTTGGGGAGGAGTGTGTGGGTGATGGGCAGATGGAGAGGTTTGGGGAGGAGTGTGTGGGTGTTGGGCAGATTGAGAGGGTGGGCAGGAGTTTGTGGCTGATAGGCAGATGGAGATGGTGGGGTGGAGTATGCGGGTGATGAGCAGATTGAGAGGGTGGGGAGGAGAGTGTGGTTCCTGGGCAGATTGAGATGGTGGGGGAGTAGAGTGTGGGAGATGCGCAGATGGAGAGGTGGGGGAGGATTTTGTGGGTGATGGGCAGATGGAGGGGGTAGGAGTGAGCGGTTGATGGGCAAATGGATAGGGAGGGTGGAGTTTGCGGGTAATGGGCAGATGGAGAGTGTGTGTGAGGAGTGTGTGTGTGATGGGCAGATGGAGAGGTGGGGAGGTGTGTGCGTGTGATGAGCAGATCGTGACGGTGGGGAGGATTATGCGGGTGATGGGCAATTGGAGAGTGTAAGGTGGTGTTTGCGGGTGATGGGCAGATGGATGGGGGAGGAGTGTGCGGTTGATGCGCAAATGGTGAGGGGGTGGAGTTTGCAGCTGTTGGGCAGTTGGAGAGGGTGTGGGAGGAGTGTTGGTGATGCGCAGTTTGAGATGGCGGCGAGGAGTACGGGTGCTGGGCAGATGGAGAGGGTGAGGAAGAGTGTGTGGGTGATGGGCAGATGTAGAGTGTGGGGGAGGAGTGTGCGTGTGATGGGCAGATGGAGAGGTGGGGAGGAGTGTGCGGGTGATGAGCAGATGGTGAAGGTGGGGAGCATTATGCGGGTGATGGGCAATTGGAGAGTGTAAGGAGGTTTGTGTGGGTGATGGGCAGATGGAGCAGGTGGCCAGGAGTTTGTGGCTGATGGGCAGATGGAGATGGTGGGGTGGTGTCTGTGGGTGATGGGCAGATGGAGAGGGTGGGGGAGGAGTGTGCGGGTGATGGGCAGATTGTGAGGGTGGGGAGCAGTGTGCGGGTGATGGGCAGATGGAGAGAGTGGGAAGGAGTGTGCGGATGACGGGCAGATGGAGAGGGTGGGCAGTAGTGTGTGGCTGATAGGCTGATAGTGAGGATGAGGAGGAGTATGTGGGTGATGAGCAGATGGAGAGGGTGGGGAGGAGTGTGGGTGGTGGGCAGATGGAGAGGGTTGGGGAGTGGAGTGTGCGTGATGAGCAGATGGAGAGGGTGGGGAGTGTGCGGGTCATGAGCAGTTAGAGAGGGTTGTGGAGGAGATTGTGGGTGATGGGCAGATGGAGAGGGTGGCGAGGAGTGGGCAGGTGATGGGCAGATCGAGAGGGTTGGGCTGGTGGGTGCGGTTGATAGGCAGATGGAGAGGCTGGAGTGGAGTGTTCGGGTGATGGGCAGATGGAGAGGGTGGGGTGGAGTGTACGGTTAATGGGCAGGTGAAGAGGGTGGGGGAGGATTCTGTGGGTGATGGGCAGATGGAGGGGGTGGGGAGCAATGTGCGGGGCATGAGCAGTTGCAGAGGGCTGTGGAGGAGAGTGTGGATGATGGGCAGATGGAGAGGGTTGGGAAGGAGAGTGTGGGTGATGGGCAGGGAGAGGGTGGTGAAGAGTGTGCGGGTGATGGGCAGATGGAGAAGGTGGGGTGGAGTGTGCGGGTGATGGGCAGATGGAGAGGGTGGGGAGGAGTGTTGGTGATGCGCAGTTTGAGATGGTGGCGAGGAGTACGGGTGATGGGCAGATGGAGAGGGTGAGGAAGAGTGTGTGGGTGATGGGCAGATGGAGAAGTGGGGTGGAGTTTGCGGGTGATGGGCAGATGGAGTGTGGGGGAGGAGTGTGCATGTGATGAGCAGATGGTGAAGTTGTGGAGGATTATGCGGGTGATTGGCAATTGGAGAGTGTAAGGAGGTTTGTGCGGGTGTTGGGCAGATGGAGCGGGTAGGAGTGTGCGGTTGATGGGCAAATGGAGTGGGATGGTGGGGTTTGCTGGGGATGGACAAATGCAGATGGTGGGGGAGGAGTGCGGGGCATGGGCATATGGAGAGGGGGGCTGGAGTTTGCGGGTGATGGGCAGATGGAACGGATGGGGGAGGAATGTGCGGGTGATGGGCACATGGAGAGGGTGGGCATGTGTGTGTGGGTGATAGGCAGATAGTGCGGGGGAGGAGGAGTGTGTGGGTGATGGGCAGATGGAGAGGGTGGGGAGGAGGGTGTGGGTGATGGGCAGATGGTGAGGGTGAGGAGAAGTGTGTGGGTGATGGGGTGGGTGCTGGGCAGATGGAGCGGGTGGGCAGGAGTTTGAGGCCGATGGACAGATGGAGAGGGTGGGGAGGAGAGTGTGGGTGATGGTCAGATGGAGAGGGTGGGGTGGAGTATGCGGTTGATGAGCAGATTGAGAGGGTGGGGAGGAGAGCGTGGTTGATGGGCAGATTGAGAAGGTGGGGGAGTAGAGTGTGGGAGATGCACAAATGGAGGGGGTAGGAGTGAGCGGTTGATGGGCAAATGGATAGGGAGGTTGGAGTTTGCGGGTAATGGGCAGATGGAGAGTGTGGGTGAGGAGTGTGTGGGTGGTGGTCAGATGGAGAGGGTGGGGAGGAGGGTGTGGGTGATGGGCAGATGGTGAGGGTGGGGAGGAGTGTGTGGGTGATGGGGAGATGGAGAGTGTCGTGAGGAGTGTGGGGGTGATGGACAGATGGAGAGGTTAGGGAGGATTGTCCGGCTGATGGGCAGATGGAGATGTTGGGGAGGAGAGTGCGGCTGATCGGCTATTGGAGAGAGTATGGAGGTGTGTGCGGGTGATGAGCAGATGGAGAGGGTGGGGGAGGAGTGCGGGTAATGGGCAGATGCAGAGGGTGGGGTGGAGTGTGTGGGTGATGGGCTGATGGAGAGGGTGGGGAGAGTGTGCGGGTGATGGGCAGATGGAGAGGGTGGGGGAGAGTGTGCGGGTGATGGGCAGATGGAGAGGGTGGGGGAGAATGTGCGGGTGATGGGCAGATGGAGAGGGTGGGGGAGGAGTGTGCGAGTGTTGGGCAGTTGGAGAGGATGGGGGAGGAGTGTGCTGGTGATGGGCAGATGGAGAGGGTTGGGGAGGAGAGTGAGGCTGGGCAGATGGAGAGGTTGGGGGAGGAGTGTGTGGCTGATGGGCAGATGGAGAGGGTGGGGAGGAGTGTGTGAGTGATGGGGAGATGGAGGGGGTGTGGAGGAGTGTGTGGGTGATGGGCAGATGGAGAGGGTGGGGAGGAGTGTGTGGTTGATGGGTAGATGGAGAGGTTTGGGGAGGAGAGTGTGGGTGATGGGCAGATTCAGAGGGTGGGGGAGGAGTGTGTGGGTGACGGGCAGATGGAGAGGTTTGGGGAGGAGAGTGTGGGTGATGGGCAGATTCAGAGGGTGGGGAAGGAGTGTGTGGGTGATGGGCAGATGGAGAGGGTTGGGGAGGAGAGTGAGGCCGGGCAGATGGAGGGGTTGGGGGAGGAATGTGTGGGTGATGGGCAAATGGAGAGGGTGGTGGAGGAGTGTGTGGGTAATGGGCAGATGGAGATGTTGGGGGCGGAGATTGTGCGTGATGGGCAGATGGAGAAGGGGAGGAGGAGTGCGGGTAATGGGCAGATGGAGATGGTGTGGAAAAGTGTGTCGCTGAGAGGGTGGGGAGGAGAGCGTGGTTGATGGGCAGATTGAGAAGGTGGGGGAGTAGAGTGTGGGAGATGCGCAAATGGAGGGGGTAGGAGTGAGCGGTTGATGGGCAAATGGATAGGGAGGTTGGAGTTTGCGGGTAATGGGCAGATGGAGAGTGTGGGTGAGGAGTGTGTGGGTGATGGGCAGATGGAGAGGTGGGGAGGAGTGTGCGTGTGATGAGCAGATGGTGACTGTGGGGAGGATTATGCGGGTGATGGGCAATTGGAGAGTGTAAGGAGGTGTGTGAGGGTGATGGGCAGATGGAGGGTGTGTGCGGGTGAACGGCAGATGCTGAGGGTGAGGAGGAATGTGTGGGTGATCGGCAGATGGAGAGAGTGGGGAGGAGTGTGTGGGTGATGGGCAGATGGAGAGGGTGGGGAGGAGTGTGTGGGTGATGGACAGATGGAGAGGTGGGGGAGGAGTGTGTGGGTGATGGGCAGATGGAGATGTGGGGAGGAGTGTGCGGGTGATGGGATGATGGTGACGGTGGGGAGGATAATGCGGGAGATGGGCAATTGGAGAGTGTAAGGAGGTGTGCGCGGGTGCTGGGCAGATTGAGACGGTGGGGGGAGTAGAGTGTGGGAGATGGGCAGGTGAAGATGGTGGGGAAGGATTCTGTGAGTGATGGGCAGATGGAGGGGGTTGGCGAGGAGATTGTGTGTGATGGGCAGATGTAGCGGGTGGGGAGCAATGTGCGGGGCATGAGCAGTTGAAGAGGGCTGTGGAGGAGAGTGTGGATGATGGGCAGATTCAGAGGGTGGGGGAGGAGTGTGTGGGAGTTGGGCAGATGGAGAGGGTGGGGAGGAGTGTGTGGGTGCTGGGCAGTTGGAGAGGGTGAGGAAGAGTGTGTGGGTGATGGGCAGATGGAGAGTCGGGGGAGGAGTGTGTGAGTGATGGGCAGATGGAGATGTGGGGAGGAGTTTGCGGATGATGAGCAGATGGTGAAGGTGGGGAGGATCATGCGGGTGATTGGCAATTGGAGAGTGTAAGGAGGTTTGTGTGGGTGTTGGGCAGATGGAGCGGGTGGGGAGGAGTGTGTGGGTGATGGGCAGATGGAGATGTGGGGAGGAGTGTGCGGGTGATGGGATGATGGTGACGGTGGGGAGGATAATGCGGGAGATGGGCAATTGGAGAGTGTAAGGAGGTGTGCGCGGGTGCTGGGCAGATTGAGACGGTGGGGGGAGTAGAGTGTGGGAGATGGGCAGGTGAAGGTGAGGAAGGATTCTGTGAGTGATGGGCAGATGGAGGGGGTTGGCGAGGAGATTGTGTGTGATGGGCAGATGTAGCGGGTGGGGAGCAATGTGCGGGGCATGAGCAGTTGAAGAGGGCTGTGGAGGAGAGTGTGGATGATGGGCAGATTCAGAGGGTGGGGGAGGAGTGTGTGGGAGTTGGGCAGATGGAGAGGGTGGGGAGGAGTGTGTGGGTGCTGGGCAGTTGGAGAGGGTGAGGAAGAGTGTGTGGGTGATGGGCAGATGGAGAGGTGGGCTGGAGTTTGCGGGTGATGGGCAGATGGAGAGGGTGGGGAGGAGTGTGTGGGTGATGGGCAGATGGTGAAGGTGGGGAGGATCATGCGGGTGATTGGCAATTGGAGAGTGTAAGGAGGTTTGTGTGGGTGTTGGGCAGATGGAGCGGGTGGGGAGGAGTGTGTGGGTGTTGGGCAGATGGAGAGGGTGGGCAGGAGTTTGTGGCTGAGGCAGATGGAGATGGTGGGGTGGAGTATGCGGGTGATGGGCAGATTGAGAGGGTTGGGGAGTAGAGTGTGGGAGCTGCGCAGATGGAGAGGGTGGGGAGGAGTGTGTGGGTGATGAGCAGATGGTGAAGGTGGGGAGGATTATGCGGGCGATGGGTAATTGGAGAGCGTAGGGAGTTTAGTGCGGGTGTTGGGCAGATGGAGCGGGTAGGAGTGTGCGGTTGATGGGCAAATGGGGAGGGAGGGTGGAGTTTGCTGGGGATTGACAGATGGAGATGGTGGGGGAGGAGTGTGCGTGTGATTGGCAGATTGAGAGGGTGGGGAGGAGTGCGGGGGATGGCAGATGGAACGGATGGGGGAGGAATGTGCGGGTGATGGGCATGTGGAGAGGGTGGGGAGCAGTGTGCGAGTTATGGGCAGATTGTGAGGGTGGGGAGGAGTTTGTGGGTGATGGGCAGGTGGAGAGGGTTGGGGAGCGGTGTGTGCGTGATGAGCAGATGGAGAGGGTGGGGAGGAGTGTGTGTGTGATGGGCAGATGGAGAGGGTGGGGAGGAGAGTGTGTGTGATGGGCAGATGGAGAGGGTGGGGAGCAGTGTCCGGGTCATGAGCAGTTAGAGAGGGTTGTGGAGGAGATTGTGTGTGATGGGCAGATGGAGAGGGTGGCGAGGAGTGGGCAGGTGATGGGCAGATTGAGAGGGTTGGGCTGGTGGGTGCGTTTGATAGGCAGATGGAGAGGGTGGTGGAGGAATGTGCGGGTGATGGACATATGGAGAGCGTGGGGAGCAGATGCGGGTGTTGGGCAGATGGAGAGGGTGGGGAGGAGTGTGCGGTTGATGGGCAAATGGTGAGGGGTGTGGAGTTTGCTGCTGATGGGCAGATGGAGAGTATGGGGGAGGATTGTGCGGGTGATGGGCAGATGGAGAGGTTGGGGAGGAGTGTGCGGGTGATGGGCAGATTGTGAGGTTGGGGAGCAGTGTGCGGGTGATGGGCAGATGGAAAGAGTGGAAAGGAGTGAGCGGATGACGGGCACATGGAGAGGGTGGGCAGGAGTTTGTGGCTGATAGGCAGATAGTGAGGGTGAGGAGGAGAGTGTGGGTGACGGGCAGATGGAGAGGGTCGGAATGAGTGTGTCTGTGATTGGCAGATGGAGAGGGTGGGGAGGAGTGTGTGGGTGATGGGCAGATGGAGAGGGTGGGGAGGAGTGTGTGGGTGATGGTCAGATGGAGAGGGTCGGGAGGAGTGTGCGGGTGATGAGCAGATTGAGAGGGTGGGGAGGAGAGTGTGGGTGATGGGCAGATGGAGAGGGTGGGGAGGAGTGTGTGGGTGATGGGCAGATGGAGAGGGTGGGGAGGAGTGTGTGGGTGATGGACAGATGGAGAGGGTGGGGTGGAGTATGCGGGTGATGAGCAGATTGAGAGGGTGGGGAGGAGAGTGTGGGTGATGGGCAGATGGAGAGGGTGGGGAGGAGTGTGTGGGTGATGGGCAGATGGAGAGGGTGGGGAGGAGTGTGTGGGTGATGGACAGATGGAGAGGGTGGGGAGGAGTGTGTGGGTGATGGGCAGATGGAGAGGGTGGGGAGGAGTGTGTGGGTGATAGGCAGATGGAGAGGGTGGGGAGTGTGCGGGTGATGAGCAGATTGAGAGGGTGGGGAGGAGAGTGTGGGAGATGCGCAGATGAAGAGGTGGGGGAGGATTGTGTGGGTGATGGGCAGATGGAGGGGGTAGGAGTGAGCGGTTGATGGGCAAATGGGTAGGGAGGGTGGAGTTTGCGGGTAATGGGCAGATGGAGAGTGTGGGTGAGGAGTGTGTGGGTGATGGGCAGATGGAGAGGGTGGCGAGGAGTGTGCGGGTGATGGGCAGATGGAGAAGCTGGGATGGAGTGTGCGGGTGATGAGCAGATGGAGTGGGTGGTGGTGGAGTGTGGGTGATGGGCAGATGGAGTGGGTGTGGGTGGAGTGTTGGTGATGTGCAGTTTGAGATGGTGGCGAGGAGTACGGGTGCTGGGCAGATGGAGAGGGTGAGGAAGCGTGTGTGGGTGATGGGCAGATGGAGAGTCGGGTGAGGAGTGTGTGGGTGATGGGCAGATGGAGAGGTGGGGTGGAGTTTGCGGGTGATGGGCAGATGGAGAGTCGGGTGAGGAGTGTGTGGGTGATGGGCAGATGGAGAGGTGGGGTGGAGTTTGCGGGTGATGGGCAGATGGAGAGTGTGGGGGAGGAGTGTGCGGATGATGAGCAGATGGTGAAGGTGGGGAGGATTATGCCGGTGATGGGCAATTGGAGAGTGTAAGGAGGTTTGTGTTGGTGTTGGGCAGATGGAGCGGGTGGGCAGGAGTTTGATGCTGAGTTTGATGTTTGTAGGAGAGTGTGGTGATGGTCAAATTGAGAGGGTGGGGAAGTAGAGTTTGGGAGATGGGCAGATGAAGATGGTGGGGAGGATTCTGTGGGTGATGGGCAGATGGAGAGAGTGAGGAGCAGTCCGTGTCATGAGCAGTTGGAGAGGTAGGGGACGAGTGTGCGGGTGATGGGCAGATGGAGAGGGTGGGAAGGAGTTTGTGGCTGATGGGCAGATAGTGAGGGTGAGGAGGAGAGTGTGGTTGATGGGCAGATGGTTAGGTTGAGGAGGAGTGTGTGGGTGATGGGCAGATGGAGAGGGTCGGGATGAGTGTGTGTGTGATTGGCAGATGGAGAGGGTGGGGTGGTGTTTCCGGGTGATGAGTAGATTGAGAGGGTGGGGATGACAGTGTGGCTGATGGTCAGATGGAGAGGTGGGGAGGAGTGTGCGGGAGATGGGCAATTGAAGAGTGTAAGGAGATGTGTGCGGGTGATGGGCAGATGGAGGGGGTAGGAGTGAGCGGTTGATGGGCAAATGGGGAGGGAGGGTGGAGTTTGCCGGTGATGGGCAGATGGAGAGTGTGGGGCTGGAGTGTGCGAGTGAAGGGCAGATGGAGAGGTTGGCGAGGAGTGTGCGGGTGATGGGCAGATGGAGAGGGTGGGCAGTAGTGTGTCGCTGATAGGCAGATAGTGAGGGTGAGGAGGAGTGTGTGGGTGAGGGGCAGATGGAGAGGGTGGGGAGGAGTGTGTGGGTGATGGGCAGATGGAGAGCGTGGGAAGGAGTGTGCGGATGACGGGAAGATGGAGAGGGTGGGCAGTAGTGTGTGGTTGATAGGCAGATAGTGAGGGTGCGGTGGAGTGTGTGGGTGATGTGCAGATGGAGAGGGTGGGAGGAGTGTGCGGGTGATGAGCAGATGGAGAAGGTGGGGAGGAGAGTGTGTTTGATGGTCAGATTTAGAGGGTGGGGTAGGATTCTGTTGGTGATGTGGAGATGGAGGGGGTTGGGGAGAAGAGTGTGTGTGATGGGCAGATGGAGAGGGTGGGGTGCAGTGTCCGGGTCATGAGCAGTTAGAGAGGGGTGTTGAGGAGATTGTGGGTGATGGGCAGATGGAGAGGGTGGCGAGGAGTGGGCAAGTGATGGGCAGATGGAGAGGGTGGCGAGGAGTGGGCAAGTGATGGGCAGATCGAGAGGATGGGGGTGGTGGGTGCGGTTGATAGGCAGATGGAGAGGCTGGAGTGGAGTGTGCGGGTGATGAGCAGATGGAGAGGGTGGGGTGGAGTGTACGAGTGATGGGCAGATGGAGAGGGTGGGGGAGGAATGTGCGGGTGATGGGCATATGGAGAGGGTGGGAAGGAGTTTGTGGCTGATGGGCAGATAGTGAGGGTGAGGAGGAGAGTGTGGTTGATGGGCAGATGGTTAGGTTGAGGAGGAGTGTGTGGGTGATGGGCAGATGGAGAGGGTCGGGATGAGTGTGTGTGTGATTGGCAGATGGAGAGGGTGGGGTGGTGTTTCCGGGTGATGAGTAGATTGAGAGGGTGGGGATGACAGTGTGGCTGATGGTCAGATGGAGAGGTGGGGAGGAGTGTGCGGGAGATGGGCAATTGAAGAGTGTAAGGAGATGTGTGCGGGTGATGGGCAGATGGAGGGGGTAGGAGTGAGCGGTTGATGGGCAAATGGGGAGGGAGGGTGGAGTTTGCCGGTGATGGGCAGATGGAGAGTGTGGGGCTGGAGTGTGCGAGTGAAGGGCAGATGGAGAGGTTGGCGAGGAGTGTGCGGGTGATGGGCAGATGGAGAGGGTGGGCAGTAGTGTGTCGCTGATAGGCAGATAGTGAGGGTGAGGAGGAGTGTGTGGGTGAGGGGCAGATGGAGAGGGTGGGGAGGAGTGTGCGGATGACGGGAAGATGGAGAGGGTGGGCAGTAGTGTGTGGTTGATAGGCAGATAGTGAGGGTGCGGTGGAGTGTGTGGGTGATGAGCAGATGGAGAGGGTGGGAGGAGTGTGCGGGTGATGAGCAGATGGAGAAGGTGGGGAGGAGAGTGTGTTTGATGGTCAGATTTAGAGGGTGGGGTAGGATTCTGTTGGTGATGTGGAGATGGAGGGGGTTGGGGAGAAGAGTGTGTGTGATGGGCAGATGGAGAGTGTGGCGAGGACTGGGCAAGTGATGGGCAGATCGAGAGGGTGGGGGTGGTGGGTGCGGTTGATAGGCAGATGGAGAGGCTGGAGTGGAGTGTGCGGGTGATGAGCAGATGGAGAGGGTGGGGGTGGAGTGTGGGCGATTGGCAGATGGAGAGGGTGGGGTGGAGTGTACGAGTGATGGGCAGATGGAGAGGGTGGGGGAGGAATGTGCGGGTGATGGGCATATGGAGAGCGTGGGGAGGAGTGTGCGGGTGATGGGCAGATGGAGAGGTGGGGAGGAGTGTGTGGGGGATGGGCAGATGGAGAGGGTGGGGGGGAGTGTGCGGGTGATGGGCAGATGGAGAGGTGGGGAGGAGTGTGCGGGTGATGGGCAGATGGAGAGGTGGGGAGGAGTGTGCGGGTGATGTGATGACGGTGACGGTGGGGAGGATTACTCGGGTGATGGGCGATTGGAGTGTGTAAGGAGTTGTTTGCGGGTGATGGGCAGAGGGAGAGGGGGGGTGGAGCTTGCGGCTGATGGGCAGATGGAGAGTGTGGGGGAGGAGTGTGCGAGTCATGGGCAGATGGAGAGTGTGGTGGAGGATGGTGCGGGTGATGGGCAGATGGAGAGGGTGGGCAGGAGTTTGTGGCTGATAGGCAGATAGTGAGGGTGAGGAGGAGAATGTGGGTGACGGGCAGATGGTTAGGGTGAGGAGGAGTGTGTGGGTGATGGGCAGATGGAGAGGGTCGGGATGAGTGTGTCTGTGATTGGCAGATGGAGAGGGTGGGGTGGAGTATGCGGGTGATGAGCAGATTGAGAGGGTGGGGAGGAGAGTGTGGGAGATGCGCAGATGGAGAGGTGGGGGAGGATTGTGTTTGCTGATGGGCAGATGGAGGGGGTAGGAGTGAGCGGTTGATGGGCAAATGGATAGGGAGGGTGGAGTTTGCAGGTAATGGGCAGATGGAGTGTGTTGGTGAGGAGTGTGTGTGTGATGAGCAATTGGAGAGTGTAAGGAGGTGTGTGCGGGTGATGGGCAATTGGAGAGTGTAAGGAGGTGTGTGCGGGTGATGGGCAGATGGATGGTTGGAGGAGTGTGCGGTTGATGGCCAAATGGTGAGGTGGGGTGGAGTTTGCGGCTGATGGGCAGATGGAGAGTGTGGGGGACGAGTGTGCGGGTGATGGGCAGATGGAGAGGTTGGGGAGGAGTGTGCATGTGTTGGGGATATGGAGAGGGGTGGGGAGCAGTGTGTGGGTGAACGGCAGATGGTGAGGGTGAGGAGGAGTGTGTGGGTGATGGGCAGATGGAGAGGTTCGGGAGGAGTATGTGGGTGATGGGCAGACGGAGAGGTGTGGAGGAGTGTGTGGGTGATGGGCAGATGGTGACGGTGGGGAGGATAATGCGGGTGATGGGCAATTGGAGAGTGTAAGGAGGTGTGTGCGGGTGCTGGGCAGATTGACACGGTGGGGGAGTAGAGTGTGGGGGATGGGCAGGTGAAGAGGGTGGTGGAGGATTCTGTGGGTGGGCAGATGGAGGTGGTTGGGGAGGAGATTGTGTGTGATGGGCAGATGTAGCGGGTAGGGAGCAATGTGCGGGGCATGAGCAGTTGGAGAGGTCTGTGGAGAAGAGTGTGGGTGATGGGTAGATGGAGAGGGTTGGGGAGGAGAGTGTGGGTGATGGGCAGATGGAGAAGCTGGGATGGAGTGTGCTGGTGATGAGCAGATGGAGTGGGTGGGGGTGGAGTGTGGGTGCTGGGCAGATGGAGAGGGTGAGGAAGAGTGTTTGGGTGATGGACAGATGGAGAGTTTGGGGAGGAGTGTGTGGGTGATGGGCAGATGGGGAGGTAGGGGAGGACTGTGTGGGTGATGGTCAGGAGAGGTGGGGGAGGAGTGTGTGGGCGATGGGCAGATGGAGAGGGTGTGGAGGAGTGTGAGGGTGATGCGCAGATGGAGAAGGTGGGAATGAGTGTGTGGCTGATAGGCAGTTAGTGAGGGTGAGGATGAGTGTGTGGGGATGGGCAGATGGAGAGGGTCGGGAGGAGTGTGTGGTTGTTGGGCAGACAGAGAGGGTGGGGAGGAGTGTGCATGTGATGGGCAGATTGAGAGGGTGGGGGAGTAGAGTGCGGGAGATGTGCAGATGAATGTGGGGGAGGATTCTGCGGGTGATGAGCAGATGGAGAGGGTGGGGAGGAGTGTGTGAGTGATGGGCAGATGGAGAGGTTAGGGAGGAGTGTGTGGGTGATGGGCAGATGGAGAGGGTGGGGGTGGAGTGTGGGCGATTGGCAGATGGAGAGGGTGGGGTGGAGTGTACGAGTGATGGGCAGATGGAGAGGGTGGGGGAGGAATGTGCGGGTGATGGGCATATGGAGAGCGTGGGGAGGAGTGTGCGGGTGATGGGCAGATGGAGAGGTGGGGAGGAGTGTGTGGGGGATGGGCAGATGGAGAGGGTGGGGGGGAGTGTGCGGGTGATGGGCAGATGGAGAGGTGGGGAGGAGTGTGCGGGTGATGGGCAGATGGAGAGGTGGGGAGGAGTGTGCGGGTGATGTGATGACGGTGACGGTGGGGAGGATTACTCGGGTGATGGGCGATTGGAGTGTGTAAGGAGTTGTTTGCGGGTGATGGGCAGAGGGAGAGGGGGGGTGGAGCTTGCGGCTGATGGGCAGATGGAGAGTGTGGGGGAGGAGTGTGCGAGTCATGGGCAGATGGAGAGTGTGGTGGAGGATGGTGCGGGTGATGGGCAGATGGAGAGGGTGGGCAGGAGTTTGTGGCTGATAGGCAGATAGTGAGGGTGAGGAGGAGAATGTGGGTGACGGGCAGATGGTTAGGGTGAGGAGGAGTGTGTGGGTGATGGGCAGATGGAGAGGGTCGGGATGAGTGTGTCTGTGATTGGCAGATGGAGAGGGTGGGGTGGAGTATGCGGGTGATGAGCAGATTGAGAGGGTGGGGAGGAGAGTGTGGGAGATGCGCAGATGGAGAGGTGGGGGAGGATTGTGTTTGCTGATGGGCAGATGGAGGGGGTAGGAGTGAGCGGTTGATGGGCAAATGGATAGGGAGGGTGGAGTTTGCAGGTAATGGGCAGATGGAGTGTGTTGGTGAGGAGTGTGTGTGTGATGAGCAATTGGAGAGTGTAAGGAGGTGTGTGCGGGTGATGGGCAATTGGAGAGTGTAAGGAGGTGTGTGCGGGTGATGGGCAGATGGATGGTTGGAGGAGTGTGCGGTTGATGGCCAAATGGTGAGGTGGGGTGGAGTTTGCGGCTGATGGGCAGATGGAGAGTGTGGGGGACGAGTGTGCGGGTGATGGGCAGATGGAGAGGTTGGGGAGGAGTGTGCATGTGTTGGGGATATGGAGAGGGGTGGGGAGCAGTGTGTGGGTGAACGGCAGATGGTGAGGGTGAGGAGGAGTGTGTGGGTGATGGGCAGATGGAGAGGTTCGGGAGGAGTATGTGGGTGATGGGCAGACGGAGAGGTGTGGAGGAGTGTGTGGGTGATGGGCAGATGGTGACGGTGGGGAGGATAATGCGGGTGATGGGCAATTGGAGAGTGTAAGGAGGTGTGTGCGGGTGCTGGGCAGATTGACACGGTGGGGGAGTAGAGTGTGGGGGATGGGCAGGTGAAGAGGGTGGTGGAGGATTCTGTGGGTGGGCAGATGGAGGTGGTTGGGGAGGAGATTGTGTGTGATGGGCAGATGTAGCGGGTAGGGAGCAATGTGCGGGGCATGAGCAGTTGGAGAGGTCTGTGGAGAAGAGTGTGGGTGATGGGTAGATGGAGAGGGTTGGGGAGGAGAGTGTGGGTGATGGGCAGATGGAGAAGCTGGGATGGAGTGTGCTGGTGATGAGCAGATGGAGTGGGTGGGGGTGGAGTGTGGGTGCTGGGCAGATGGAGAGGGTGAGGAAGAGTGTTTGGGTGAACGGCAGATGGTGAGGGTGAGGAGGAGTGTGTGGGTGATGGGCAGATGGAGAGGTTCGGGAGGAGTATGTGGGTGATGGGCAGACGGAGAGGTGTGGAGGAGTGTGTGGGTGATGGGCAGATGGTGACGGTGGGGAGGATAATGCGGGTGATGGGCAATTGGAGAGTGTAAGGAGGTGTGTGCGGGTGCTGGGCAGATTGACACGGTGGGGGAGTAGAGTGTGGGGGATGGGCAGGTGAAGAGGGTGGTGGAGGATTCTGTGGGTGGGCAGATGGAGGTGGTTGGGGAGGAGATTGTGTGTGATGGGCAGATGTAGCGGGTAGGGAGCAATGTGCGGGGCATGAGCAGTTGGAGAGGTCTGTGGAGAAGAGTGTGGGTGATGGGTAGATGGAGAGGGTTGGGGAGGAGAGTGTGGGTGATGGGCAGATGGAGAAGCTGGGATGGAGTGTGCTGGTGATGAGCAGATGGAGTGGGTGGGGGTGGAGTGTGGGTGCTGGGCAGATGGAGAGGGTGAGGAAGAGTGTTTGGGTGATGGACAGATGGAGAGTTTGGGGAGGAGTGTGTGGGTGATGGGCAGATGGGGAGGTAGGGGAGGACTGTGTGGGTGATGGTCAGGAGAGGTGGGGGAGGAGTGTGTGGGCGATGGGCAGATGGAGAGGGTGTGGAGGAGTGTGAGGGTGATGCGCAGATGGAGAAGGTGGGAATGAGTGTGTGGCTGATAGGCAGTTAGTGAGGGTGAGGATGAGTGTGTGGGGATGGGCAGATGGAGAGGGTCGGGAGGAGTGTGTGGTTGTTGGGCAGACAGAGAGGGTGGGGAGGAGTGTGCATGTGATGGGCAGATTGAGAGGGTGGGGGAGTAGAGTGCGGGAGATGTGCAGATGAATGTGGGGGAGGATTCTGCGGGTGATGAGCAGATGGAGAGGGTGGGGAGGAGTGTGTGAGTGATGGGCAGATGGAGAGGTTAGGGAGGAGTGTGTGGGTGATGGGCAGATGGAGAGGTTAGGGAGGAGTGTGTGGGGGATGGGCAGATGGAGAGGGTGGGGAGGAGTGTGTGGGTGATGGGCAGATGGAGAGGGTGGGGAGGAGTGTGTGAGTGATGGGCAGATGGAGAGGGTGGGGAGGAGTGTGTGGGGGATGGGCAGATGGAGAGGGTGGGGAGGAGTGTGTGGGGGATGGGCAGATGGAGAGGGTGGGGAGGAGTGTGTGGGAGTTGGGCTGATGGAGATGGTAGGGAGGAGTGTGTGGGTGATGGGCTGATGGAGAGGGTAGGGAGGAGTGTGTGGGGGATGGGCAGATGGAGAGGGTGGGGAGGAGTGTGTGGGTGATGGGCAGATGGAGAAGGTGGGGAGGAGTCTGTGGGTGATGGGCAGATGGAGAGGGTGGGGAGGAGTGTGTGGGTGATGGACAGATGGAGAGGGTGGGGGAGGAGTGTGTGGGTGATGGGCAGATGGAGATGTGTGGAGGAGTGTGTGGGTGTTGGGCAGACGGAGATGTGTGGAGGAGTGTGTGGGTAATGGACAGATGGAGAGGGTAGGGAGGAATGTGCGGGTGATGGGCAGATGGGGAGCGTGGGGAGAGGCGTGTGGGGAATGGGCAGATGTAGAGGTGGGGAGGATTGTGTGGGTGATTGGTGGTAGGTAGATGGGTGAGTGTGGAGGTGTGTCAGGGATTGGGAGGTGAGAGGTGTCAGTGACAATAGGGTGATGAGGCTGGTGGATCAGGAGGAGGGGACGATTAAACAGGAAAAGTGACAGAGGGAGCGACTACCAGAAGTTTGCAAAATCGATGTTGATGCCGTCAGGTTGCCGGCCACCCTGGTGGAACATGAGGAGCCATTCCTCTAATTTACGAGACAATTAGCTTCGGGATCTCTGCATTGAATCAGATATTCAGTTTAAGACCATAAGATATCGAAGCAGAAGTAGGCCATTCCGCCCATCAAATCTGCTCTGCCATTCAGTCATGGGCTGATCCGATTCTTCCAGTCATCCCCACTCCCCTGCCTTCTCCCCAAACCCTTTCTTCCCCTGGCTGATCAAGAACCTGTCTATCTCTGCCTTAAACACACCCAATTACTTGGCAACCAATCCCACAGATTTACCACCCTCTGACTAAAGTAATTTGTCCGCATCTCAGATCTAAAATGACATCCTTCAATCCCCTCTTTGTTGGAAACTTATTTCGATCTACCCGATACTGTGAAAGTAACTTTAACTCTTTATTAACAAGTTACCCGAGAGAACCCTCCTTAAGCTCTCTCTCTAGGGGGCTGCTTCGAAGGTCTCTCTGCTCTGAAGCAAATACCATTTTTTTTATATACATGCAGTCACGTACACAGATACATGTGAAAATAGCCACTCTTTTTAATGCTTATCTTGCAGGTGCCATAATGGGTTCAAAGCAGAATATGTTTTACAAAGCAATTAATCAAGCATTGATACAAATTACTTTAAGCAAAGACTGCAGTTAAGCACTGATCGCATACCAAGGATGATGTCACCCACTCAGTTTATCTGATG